>NW_016824019.1:83731-117873 GCF_001698545.2 Rhinopithecus bieti | reverse complement strand
AAATAAAATAAAATAAAATACTTCAACAACAAAATTTTGAGGTGGTGGATGAATGAAACAAGACTGGCAAAATGTTAATTGTTGAAGCTGAGTGATGAATACATGGGGCTTATAATATTAATTTCATTTCTACTGTTGTATATGTTTAAATCTTTCCATAATAAAAAGGTTTTAAAAATAAATATTCCTTAAAGACCAAGAAACTATCGCAGATTGAAGGAGACTAAGCAGATGATGACTAAATCCTATGTGGTATCCTGGGTCAGATCTGGAAACAAAAAAGGGGAAAACCTAAATAAAGTCTGTAGTTTAGTTACAAGTATTATATCAATGTTAATTTCTTGTTTTGAAAAATGCACCATTGTTAAGTGAGATGTTAACATTAGAAGAACCTGGGTGAAGGGTATATAGGAATGATCTGTACTATCTTGGCATCTCTTCTGTAAATCTAAAATTATTTAAAAATAAAATGTTAAACATAAATAAATAAATACTTTTTAATCCTGACACATAACATGTTAAAGTGAATTTTTACCTTCAAAGAAAAATATTTCTGCCTCTATTATTGAGCTATAGGCTTTAAATAATTCTCAAAAGATGAGAACATTGGCATACTTGCACCACCTCCATGTTTCCCCCCCAGAATCTCCAGAATTATATGATAATTTTTATTTATACAATTAGCGTATATAACATTTATATGATATTCTCTTTCTGTAGTTGCTTTAGCTTTTAATGGGCCCATTGATCGCTGTCATTATTTTTACTATTACATCTGTTTGTAGAAATTTATCAGACAGGCCGGGTGCGGTGGCTCAAGCCTGTAATCCCAGCACTCTGGGAGGCCGAGACGGGCGGATCACGAGGTCAGGAGTTCGAGACCATCCTGGCTAACACGGTGAAACCCCGTCTCTACTAAAAAAAATACAAAAAACTGGCCGGGCGAGGTGGTGGGCGCCTGTAGTCCCAGCTACTCGGAGGCTGAGGCAGGAGAATGGCGTAAACCCGGGAGGCGGAGCTTGCAGTGAGCTGAGATCCGACCACTGCACTCCAGCCAGGGCGACGAGCGAGATTCCGTCTCAAAAAAAAAAAAAAAAAAAGAAAGAAAGAAATTTATCAGACAGTTATATCTCCAAGAAGAAAGGCTCTTGGGAACTATAAAGGCATCTGTTTGTGACATTATACTTGGATGACAGTCTGGCTTGGCACACATACTCTTTCCCTGAAGATTTGGTAAGAATTGCGCCTCCATCTTCTGATGTTGGATGCTATTATGGTGAGGTTGGAATCCAGACAATTTTTTCCAGTCACAAATGATGTGGTTTATTTGCAAGGATTCCCATAGCATTCTTTCTTAATCTCTAAAGTCCAGTAACTTCATCAGTATATGAACTGAACTTACTTCTTCTGTGTCGATTTTACCTGGGATAAGTTTGTTCTTTCAGGCTATAAATTCAAGTCTTATTACTGGAAGCACTCTTGAATGATATATTTGAACATTTTTTTGATGTTGTGGTTCCATTTAATCTATTCTCTTATTCAGAAACACCAATCATGCATATGGTGGATAACCTTTGTTTTCTATGTATGTCACTTTCTCTTCAATCCTTTTAAACTTTTAAAACTATTTATTATATTTTCATTCATTTGCTCCCTTTTCTTCCTTCCATGCCCATAGCTGTTTTTTGAACAGTATCTGTTTTCTTTTTTGCTCTTCCTATTATGGCCTTCATTTCTCTTTTATTTCTGTTTTCTCTAGTTCTTTCTTGAGCTCTGTCAGCTCATTTTTTAATCTCCTTTGTCTTACTTCTTTCTTGAGGTATTGTATCTCTGCTTAAGCCCATGCTTGATTCACAGATTTTCTTTTTATTACATTTTTTTGCATATCTTTGGTCATGATTTTAATTTTTTTTCCATGGCAAACTATTTCTGGTGTGTGCTTTTTGGTTCTGTCTTGGCCATGCTCCTTTATTCTTGAGGATATTTTTGTATAGTTCCTATATTGCCTTCTTTTTATTATTACTAATATTTCAATGATGATTGATTTTGCTAGACCAGCTCTGTAGAAAGCAGAAGGGACAGTGCTGAGTTCTGAGCAACAAAACATTTCCTTGGTTCAGAGTTCTTTGGAGCCTCTCAAGGTACAAGATAGTGTGTGAGAGTTATTGGCTTAGTCTTTTCTTCTCCCCAACCAATAATGGTAGACATGTGCCAGTCTGGTCATCAATCTCAGTGTTCTTCCCACCCTACCAAAGCAACAGACTGCTTCATGCAAAGATGGCTTATCATCAATTCCTGGCCTGGCCCCACTTCAGCTACCACTTCTGCAGCCAGCCTGTGTACCTGTATCATGCTGGGGCAAGTCAGGTGTTAGTGATTTTGTCCACAATGATGTGCCACATACCCTAGGGGACTCTACCCTACTACATGTGTCTGGCATCAGAAGAGCCAGGGACTCTTTCCTGACTCCCATTTGTCTTCATTGCGCTAACCAGCTCTTCCATACGCATTGTAATTTTAGGTGATAGCTGCCTCTTACTCTCCTACTCTCACTGAAGATGTGAAGGTGTGGTTTCTGTTCCTGTTTCTTTCTTTCTTTCTTCTTTTTTTTTTTTTGAGACAGGGTCTCACTCTGTTGCCCAGGCCGGAGTGCAGTGGCATGATCTTGGCTCACTGCAACCTCCGCCTCCCAGCTTCAAGTGATTCTCATGCCTCAGCCTCCCAAGTAGCTGGATCTACAGACATGCGCCATCACACCCTGGTAATTTTTGTATTTTTAGTAGAGATGGGATTTCACCATGTTGGTCAGGCTGGTCTCAAACTCCTGACTTCAGGTGATCCTCCCGCCCTGGCCTCTCAAAGTGCTGGAATTACAGGCATGAGCTACTGCACCTAGCCTCTATTCCTGTTTCTCATTCTCCTTGTTTTATCTGGTTGTTTACAGAGAGGAGAACACAAAGATGATAATTAAGAATATATTCTCAGAAGGAAGGGAGGCCTATGTTTGAATCCAGGCTCTGCTATTCATTAACTATGTAATCTTAGACAAGTTATGAAACCACTTTAGTTCTCAGTAATGGGATAATAATACTTACCCCAAATTGTTGCCAAGAGGATTAAAGGATACAAACTTCACTTCTAGGTTCTATACCAGTCACATAACAAGCTTTCACTGAATGTTAGTTTTTAAAAATTATTATTAGTATGATAACTATTAAAGAAACTAAATTTGTAACTAAGTATCTTTGAGAAAAGAAAGCTCCAGGTCCAGATAGTTCCAACATTCTACCAAACATTTAAAGAATAAATAATGCTAATTCTGCAAATCTCTTCTAGAAAGTAGAAGAGAATACTTCCCACCTTATTTTATGAAGGCAGTATTACCATGATGCCAACAGCAGATATAGATATTACAAGAAAAGAAAATGACATGTTAAGATCCCTTTTGACCATAGATACAAACATTAGTAAATCAAATCAGCAACATATAAAGAGAATAATATCCTGTAACCAAGTGGGGTTTATCCTATGAATTAAAGGCTCATTCAATATGCAAAAATCAATGCAATCCATCATATCAATAAGTTAATAAAGAAGAACCATATGATCACATCAAATGATGCAGAAACAGTGTTTGTCAAAAGTTAGCATCCATTCATGAAAAAACAAAAAACTCTCAGCAAACTAAGAATAGAAAGAAACTTTCTCAACCTAATGAAAGGCATCTATTTAAAAATCTACAGCAAACATCATTGTTAATAGCGAAAGATGGAATACTTTGCTTCTAAGATTGGGAAGAAGGCAAGGAAATACACTGTCACTACTCCTATTCAATTTCATACTGGAAGTCCTAGCCAGTGCAATAAGGCAAGAAAAATAAATAAAATGTGTACATATTGAAAAAGAAGAAATAAAATTGTCTTTATTCACAGGTAAGATAATCATCTATAAAGAAAAGTCAAAGAAATCCACACATACAAAATTCTAGAACTAATAAGGAAGTTCAGCAAGGTTGCAGGATATAAGGTCAACATACAATATTTCTGCACACTAATAATTTGGCAATCAAGTTTCTGTATAATAACAATTTGGAAACAAACTTTTAAAATGCAATTTACATAGCTCCAAAAAATGAAATATCTAGGCATAAATCTAACATAAATCTGAAAGTTTAATGACATTGATCTTAGCAATGATTTCTTGGNGTAAGATAATCATCTATAAAGAAAGTCAAAGAAATCCACACATACAAAATTCTAGAACTAATAAGGAAGTTCAGCAAGGTTGCAGGATATAAGGTCAACATACAATATTTCTGCACACTAATAATTTGGCAATCAAGTTTCTGTATAATAACAATTTGGAAACAAACTTTTAAAATGCAATTTACATAGCTCCAAAAAATGAAATATCTAGGCATAAATCTAACATAAATCTGAAAGTTTAATGACATTGATCTTAGCAATGATTTCTTGGATATGACAGCAAAAGCACAGGCAGAAAAAACAAAAATAGACAAGTTAGGGCTGTATCAGGGCTAATAAGACAAGTTAGGGCTAAAAGCTTCTGCACAAAAAAGGAAATAATCAACAGAGTGAAAAGGCAACCAATGGAATGGGAGAAAATATTTTCAAACCATATATCTGATAAGAGGTTTGTCCAAAATATTAACAAGTCAATAGAAAAAAAAACAAATAATCTGATTTTTAAATGTGCAAAAGACTTGAACAGGCATTTCTCAAAAGAAGGCATACAAATGGCCAACAGGTCTATGAAAAGCTGCCTAACATCTCTAATCATGCAAATGAAAATCACAAATGAGGCATCACTTCACACTTGTTAGAGTGGCCATGATTTAAAACAAACAAACAAAATAACAAGTGTTGGTGAAGAAGTGGAGAAATTGGAATCCTTGTGCACTGTTGGTGGGAATATAAAATGGTGCAACTGCTGTGGAAAACAGTATGGAGGTTTCTCAAAAAATTAAAAATAGAACTAATATACAATCTAGCAATCCTACTTCTGGGTATTATCCAAAAGATTGAAATCAGGATCTTGAAGAGATGTTTGCACTCCTGTGTTCATTGCAGCATTATTCACAGTAGCCAAGAGGTAGAAACTGCTGTGGGTACATGGCAACATATTCAAGCTTACGTACATGACATTTGAGGTAGCGGCATGGAAAAATACTGAGGCACTGTGTGTATGTTGTTTGTGCATGGGAATGTAACTCCTTGACCCTGAAAACAGGACAAGGAGTGGAGTAAGTGATAAGGAATGCTGAAAACAGCCTCCTAAGAATGCGGTTTGAGTGCTTTACAAGGCCATAGGTGTCTAATGACCAGACCTCAAAAGGCCCTCTAGTGGATGTTCGTAGTTTAACAACCCCTTTCAATAAATACTTGGCAGACAGATTCTGGGGTGACTCTCTCAGAAGAGTAGTCCCCTGCCCTGCTCAGCTAGAATTGTCTGAGAACTCATTCTTGGTGTTCACTGCAAGCTATAAGCTCTGCAGAAATAACCTAAATGTCCATCAACATATGAATAGATACAGAAAATGTGGTACAGTATATATGCCCTTGATGGAATATTATTCATCCCTAAAAAGGAAGGAAATCCTGTCACATGCCACAACATGGATGAACCTGGAGGACATTATGCTAAACAGAATAATCCATTCACAAGAAGGACAAATACCGCATAATTCCACCTATATGAAGTATCTAAAGAAGTCAAACTCATTGAAACAGAAAGTAGAATGGTAGCTGCCAAGGAGTGGGGGTAGTGGGAAGCTGGAGAGTTGCCATTCAGTAAGTATAACTTTTCACTCATGCAAGATTAAAAAATCTTAGAGATCTACTGTATAGCATTGTGCTTATAGTTAACAATACTGTATTGCACACTTAAAAAATTGTTAAGAGAGTAGATCTTGGATTATGTGGGGGTTTTTTTTACTACAACTGTTTTTTAAGCTGAGGCTAAGCCTGAAGCCATTAACAGCTAAAGGCTAATAGCTAACTTAACTCCTGGCAGTTGAATGGTAAATTCTTTCTTAAAGATCAAGCAGCACACCTCCATGGCTATTGAATCTTGTGCTGCTCAACATTTTCAATAGCAGTGAGTGAGATGAAGGCACAGAATGATAGACTCTGGTATATCTGCAGCTGACTCACAATATAAAGATAGGCTTTTGGTATGGTTTGGATGCTTTGTCCCCTCCAAATCGCGTGTTGAAATGTGACCTCCAATGTTGGAGGTGGGCCTGGTTGGGGGTGTTTGGGGCATGGGAGTGGATCCCTCATGAATGTCTTGGTGCTGTCCCCACAATAACGAGTGAGTTTTTGCTCTGTTAGTTCACATGAGATCTGGTTGTTTAAAAGAGCCTGGGACCTTGTCCCTATCTCTCTCTCTCTTGCCATGTGACACACTGGATCCCCTTTGCCTTCTGCCATTATTGTAAGCTTCCTGAGGCCCTCACCAGAAGCAGATGCTGGCACTATGCTTCGTGTATAGTCTGCAGAACCATGAGCCAAATAAACCTCTTTTCTTTTTAAGTTACCCTGTCTCAGATATTCCTTTATAGCAACACAAGTGGACCAACACATCCTTATTATAGACAACTAAATCAAGTTTGAAAACTTTCTTGATGGCTGGGACAGAGCTGGAGTGAATTCACCACGATGAAATCCCATGAAGATTAATGAAAAATCTTCCATTTAGATTTGTGATAACCAATTATATAAGTACTAATGGTGAAAATTTTTTCCATCTATATGCCAGGATCTGAAAGTTTTATTTGACTACAAGACTAAAAATGATGCAAGAATATGTGCTATGGCTACTTAAAGAGCAAACGAAGACTGGCCACCTTAATAAAAGTATTGTGTCTAGAACCAGGGAAGTGATTTTCTGCCTGAAGCAGGATGTTCCCTTCTGGGCATCACTATTTAAGAAGGACAGTGACAATCTGGATACCATTCAGAAAAGGGTAACCAGGTTCTTGGAAGGTCAACAACAGATGAAGAAATAGGGTCCACTTGCTATGTTATCATAGCACCCTATGATTCTGTGATCATAAATTTTTCTGTGAAGAATTTATATAACATTGTAAAATAAATAATGTTTTAGTTTTACAAATGTTTTCAAATTTAACTTTTATTTTGAGATTATTATATATTCACAGGAAGTTGCCAAGATGGCACAGAGAGGTCCCATGAACTCTTTACCTCGTTTACCCTAATGATACATCTTATATATTTATAGCAAAATATCCAAACCAGAAAGGAAATTGACATTGGCACAATGTTTGTGTATAGTTCCATGCCATTTTGTCACAAATGTAGATTTGTGTAACTACCACCACTGGTTTTATTGATCTTTTTAAAGAACCAATTCATTGTTTCATTGATTTTCTCTGTTTTTCTTTTCGGTTTTCAGCTTCATTGCTCTCTGCTCTTGTCTTTATTCTCTCCTTCCTTCTGCTTGCTTTGGGTTTATTTTGCTCTTGTTTTTCTAGGTTCTTGAAGTTGTAGCTTAAATTATTTATTTGAGATTTTCCTCTTTTCTAATATAAGCATTTAATGCTTTAAATTTCCCCCTCAGCACTGCTGTGTACCACAAATTTGTATAGGATGCATTTTCATTTTCACTCAGTTCAGTGTATTTTTTTAATTTCACTTGTGACTTCCCCTTTGACACATGGATTATTTTGTTTAATTTTCTAGTGTTTGGAGATTTTCCTGTTATCTTTCTACTATTGATTTCTAGTTAGTTTACATTGTGGTCAGAGAACACACTGTATGATTTCAATTCTTTTACATTTGTTAAGGTTTGTTTTATGGCCCAGGATTTGGCCAATCTTGGTATACATTCCATGCACACTTGAAAAGTATGTGTATTCTGCTTGTTGGATGGAGTGTTCCATAAACATTGATTCCATTCTGTTGGTTGATGTGGGTGTTTCGTTCTTCTGTATCCTTGCTGATTTTCTGTCTAGCTGTTTATTAAATGTTAAGAGAAGAGCTCAACATTTAATTATAGTTGTCTCCAGCTATAATTGTGGATTTGTTTATTTTTCCTTTCAGTTCTATCAGTTTTTGATTCACATATTTAGCTGCTCTGTTATTTGGTGCATATACACATAAGAATCTATGTCTTCTTGGTGTATTGAGACTATTATCATTTGTAATGTCAGTCTATGTCCCCGGCAATTTTCTTTTCTCTGCAGTCTACTTTATCTGATATTAATATAGTCATTCTTGATTTCTTTTGATTAATGTTTGAATTATATAGCTTTCCTGTGTTTTGTTTTCAGTCTACCTATCTCATTACATTTGAATAGTGTTTCTTATAGATAATATATATTTGGACCATTTTATTAATGCCCTCTGCCAATCTCTGTCTTGCAGTTGGTGCATTTAGGTCATTTTCATTTAATATAATTATTGATATGTAGAAGTTTGTCTGCATTTTATTTTTTGTTTTCTGTTTATTCTTTGCTTTCCGTTTCTGTTTTCTTTTTCCTGCCTTCCTATGGGTTACTTCAATATTTTTTAGAATTCCATTTTGGTTTATGTATAGTATTATTAAGTGTATCTCCTTATATAGTTTTCTTATTGGTTCTTCTAGGTAAGGCATTATATATATATTATGTACATAATGTATATACAGTCATGTGCCACATAACAACATTTTAGTCAATGATGGACTGCATATACAATGGCGGCCCCGAAAGATTATAATGGACCTGAAAAATTCCTATCACCTAGTGTCATTGTAGCTGTCCTAATGTCTTAGCACAATGCACGTGTTTGTGGTGATGCTGGTATAAACAAACCTACTGCTCTGCCAGTCGTGTGAAAGTATAGCACATACCATTATGTGTAGTACATAATACTCAATAATGATAATAAACAACTATGTTACTGGTTCATATATTTACTATTTTTTTCATTATATCAAAGTGTACTCCTTCTACTTACATAAAAAAAAGTTAACTGTACAACATCCTCAGGCAGGTCCTTCAGGAAGTATCCCAGAAGAAGGCATTGTTATCATAGGAGATGACAGCTCCATGCATGTTTTGACCTTGAAGACCTTCCAGTGGGACAAGATGTGGAAGTGGAAGACAGTGATATTGATGATCCTGACCCTGTGTAGGCCTAGGCTAATGTGTGCGCTTGAATCTTAGTTTTTAACAAAAAAGTTTAAAAAAAAAAAGAAAAAATTTAAAAATAGAAAAAGCTTATAGAATAAGAACATAAAGAAAATATTTTGTACAGCTGTATAAAGTGTTTGTGTTTTAAGCTAAGTATTATTACAAAAGAGCCAAAAAGGCCAGGTGCGGTGTCTCACACCTGTAATCTCAACACTTTGGGAGGCNAGCTGTCCTAATGTCTTAGCACAATGCACGTGTTTGTGGTGATGCTGGTATAAACAAACCTACTGCTCTGCCAGTCGTGTGAAAGTATAGCACATACCATTATGTGTAGTACATAATACTCAATAATGATAATAAACAACTATGTTACTGGTTCATATATTTACTATTTTTTTCATTATATCAAAGTGTACTCCTTCTACTTACATAAAAAAAAGTTAACTGTACAACATCCTCAGGCAGGTCCTTCAGGAAGTATCCCAGAAGAAGGCATTGTTATCATAGGAGATGACAGCTCCATGCATGTTTTGACCTTGAAGACCTTCCAGTGGGACAAGATGTGGAAGTGGAAGACAGTGATATTGATGATCCTGACCCTGTGTAGGCCTAGGCTAATGTGTGCGCTTGAATCTTAGTTTTAACAAAAAAGTTTAAAAAAAAAAAGAAAAAATTTAAAATAGAAAAGCTTATAGAATAAGAACATAAAGAAAATATTTTGTACAGCTGTATAAAGTGTTTGTGTTTTAAGCTAAGTATTATTACAAAAGAGCCAAAAGGCCAGGTGCGGTGTCTCACACCTGTAATCTCAACACTTTGGGAGGCTGAAGTGGGCAGATCACTTGAGGTCAGGGGTTCGAGACCAGGCTGGTCAACATGGCAAAATCCCATCTCTGCTAAAAATACAAAAATTAGCCAAGATTGCATCATTGCACTCCAGCCTGGGCAACAGAGGAAGACTCTGTCTCCAAAAAAAAAAAAAGGTTAAAAGTTTTAAAATGTATAAAGTAAAAAATTTACAGTAAGCTAAGGTTGATTATTAAAGAAAGAAAAATATTTTTTATAAATTTAGTGTAGCCTAAGTGTGCAGCATTTATAAAGTCTATAGTGGTAGACAGTAATGTCCTAGGCCTTCACATTCACTCACCACATGCTCACTGACTCAGTCAAAGCAACTTCCAGGCCTGTAAGCTCCATTCATGATAAGTACTCTGTACATGTGTAGCTTTTTTTTAATGTTTTATACCATATTTTTACTGTACCTTTTCTATGTTTAGATAAACAAATACTTACCATTGTGTTACAGTTGCCTACAGTATTCAGTACAGTCACATGCTGCACAGGTTTATAGCCTAGGAGCAATAGGCTATACCATGTAGCCTAGGTGTGTACTAGGCAATACCATCTAGATTTGTGTAACTACACTCTACAGTGTTCACACAATGACAAAATCACCTAACAATGCATTTCTCAGAATGTATCCACATCATTAAGGAATGCATGACCATACATAACTTATCACAGTCTATTGATGTCATCATTTCACTAGTTCGAGTGTAGAAAATTTATCTCCCCTTGCATCCCTTTACCCTCCCCAATTTATAATTGTCTTAACCATCTCCTCTACATACATTTAGAATCATACAAGACAGATTTATAATTTTTGCTTCAACCATCAAAGATAGCTTATAAAACTCAAGAGAAGGAGGATCTATTGCATTTATCTATATTTTTGCTTTTTTCTTTGTTCTTTCTTCCTTCCTGATATCCCAAGATTCCTTCTTTTATCACAAGAGTTCCTTTGTGTTAGAGAACTTCCTTTACCCAATCTATAGGATTGGTCTACTGGTGATACACTCTCTTAGTTTTCCTTCGTCTGTGAATGTTTTCTTTTTCCTCTTCATTCCTAAAGTATATTTTCATTGCTTATAGAATTCAGGGTTGACAGTTCTTTTCCCTCAGCACTTGAAAATGGTGTGTCACTTCTTTCTGGCCTCCATGGTTTCTGATGAAAAACTCAGTCATTTAAATTGTTTTCCCCTACAGATAATATATCATTTCTTTCTAACTGTTTTAAGAATTTTTCTTTGTCTCTAGTTCTCAGACGTTTGACTATAGTGTGTATTTCTTTTGATTTATCCTGTTTGAGATTCACTCAGCTTTTGAATCTGTAGATTTACGTCTTTTGCCAAATTTGGGGAGTTTTCAGCCTCACATTTTTCCTCTCTCCTTTTGAGAACCTGATGACAAGATATTTTGTTATAGTCCTATGTGTCCCTGAGGCTCTATTCTTTCATTGTTCATCCCATTTTCTCTCTGTTGTTCAGAATTTGTAATTTCTATTTTATATTTTCAAGGTAATTGATTCTTTCTTCTGCCCTTTTCATTCTGCTATGAGCCCATTCAATTGTGTTTTTTAAATTTCAGTTTGTATTTTTCACTTCTATTGTTCAGAATTTGTAATTTCTATTTTATATTTTCAAGGTAATTGATTCTTTCTTCTGCCCTTTTCATTCTGCTATGAGCCCATTCAATTGTGTTTTTTAAATTTCAGTTTGTATTTTTCACTTCTATNTTTTAAATTTCAGTTTGTATTTTCACTTCTATTGTTCAGAATTTGTAATTTCTATTTTATATTTTCAAGGTAATTGATTCTTTCTTCTGCCCTTTTCATTCTGCTATGAGCCCATTCAGTTGTGTTTTTTAAATTTCAGTTTGTATTTTTCACTTCTAAAATATCCATTTAGTCATTTTTCATATCTTGTATTTCTTTGCTGAGACTTTCTATTTTTTTCATTTGTTTCAAGTATGTTCGTAATTACCTGTTGAAGTATGTTTATGATAGCTGTTTTAAAATCCTTGTCAGATCATTCTAACATCTTTATCATCTCAGTGGTGGCATCTATTGTTTATCTTTCTCAAGTTGAGATCTTCCTGGTCCTTGGTGATTTTTCTATTGAAATCTTACGTTATGAGGCTTAGAATTTCATTTAAATGGTGTGTTTTTAACAGGCCTCTTCTGGTACCATGTCACCTCATTACTACCATATGGGCATAGACACCCACATTCTCTACTCAGTGTATGTGGACATTGGAAAAGCAGCAAGGAGGGACCTTGTTACTGCTGGGGTAGGGATGTGAGGTGAGGCTCCCATCCAGCCTCTAATGATACTATCCTGGCTGGGAGCAGGCGGGGGACCTCATTACTGCTCCTCTCAATTGCTTCTGTTGACACTAGTAAGGGTAGCCTCTTTACTGCTGAGCAGTGGTTGAAGTTCTGACTCTCCAGTGAGCTTCCTCTGATACCAACCCAGCAATGAAGGGGAGGGGCCCCTCCATTGCTGGTGGGTGATGGTGGGCATCCAGGCTCTCCAAGTAATTTCTACTGACACCAGAGGGGTGGCCTATCTTCCCATCCATTGAGGATAAAAGTCCTGGCTCCCCACTTGGCCTTCTCTGACACTCTGATGGAGATTCAGATCCCCTCATTACAGCCTGGTAAAGGTTGGCATTTCTGAGTTACCAGCTTCTCCATTACCCAGAGTGGGATATATGAGGCAAAAAGAAAACCTGAGAACTTACCACCATGTCATTTCTCAAGTCCCAAGGTCTCTAGCCAGTCTGCCTTCTCTCCACCTTTCAGAGTCTTCTTTTGTTCATCCTAACATATAACATCCAGGGGGTTTAGCTGTACTTGGTGGAAGGGATACGGGTACATACTTCTACTTCATCTTTCCAGAAGCAAAAGTCAATACATACTGATTGCTTACCTACTTAGACAGTGAGGCTCTGTGTTGACAAAGATCATTTCTATCTTGCTCACTGCTGTACCCTCGGTTCTTAACTCAGTGTCTGGTATGTAATTGATGGTCTACAAATATTTGAAAAACGAATAAGCATTTAACCAAAAAAAGACAAAACTTAGAGGAGATCAGACAGTTACTTTTGAATATCTAAGGAGGTTTTTTTTTGTTTTGTTTTGTTTTTGAGATAGAGTCTTACCTGTTGCCCAGGCTGGAGTGCAGTGGCGTGATCTCGGCTCACTGCAACCTCCGCCAGCCAGGTTCAAGCAATTCTCTGCTTCAGCCTTCTGAGTAGCAGGGATAACAGGTGTGCACCACCACACTAGGCTAATTTTTGTAATTTTAGTAGAGGCAGGGTTTCACCATGTTGGCCAGGCTGGTCTCGAACTCCTGACCTCAGGTGATCTGCCCGCCTTGGCCTCCCAAAGTGCTGAGATTACAGGTGTGAGCCACCGCACCCAGCCTAAGGAGTTGTTTTCTAGAAAAAGGGTTAAATTTGTTGTGTGGCATTCTCTCCCAAGGATAGCGTTAGAATCAAGTGTGGAAGGAACAGAGAAGGAAGTTGTGCCTGCATTTCTGGCAATTTGCAAAGCCCATTAATTTCCTAAAGACTATAGGAGTGCTGAAGTGAAGAAACTTGCTTAATTTTGTTTAACCTAAGTGTATCTGACTCCCCAGTTCTCATAACCCCAATTGATATCTCAAAGACCACTAGAGTCCATGTAACCCGGGTAAGAAGTGTTGTTCACAGGGGACTTTGGTATTTTTCTTTACCATAATGTATCGTAGAAAGGCTATTACAGGGCCGGGCGCAGTGGCTCATGACTATAATCCCAGTACTTTGGGAGGCCGAGGCAGGAGGATCATTTGAGGTCAGGAGTTCAAGACCAGCCTGGCCAACATGGTGAAACCCCATTTCTACTAAAAATACAAAAATTAGCTGGGAGTGGTGGCAGGCACAGGTAATCCCAGCTACTTAGGAGGCTGAAGCAAGAGAATCACTTGAACCCGGGAGGCAGAGGTTGCAGTGAGCTGAGATCACACCATGGCACTGAAGCCTGGGCAACAGAGTGAGTCTCTGAAGGAGACAGAGAGAGAGAGAGAGAGAGAGAGAGAGAAAGGAAGGAAGGAGGGGAGGGGAGAGGGGAGGAGAGGAGAGGAGAGGAGAGGAGAGGTCTATTACAGTATTACACTGGTGTTCAAAGCAAGTGTGCCTTCTCAGAAAAACAACTAGATCCTTAACCTTGAATATGAAATGAAACTTCTTGTCTTAGCTTGGATTCTCCTAGAAGCAGACCACAAGACAAAAATATGAGCACAAATTTCGGGAGTACAGAGGGAGATGCTCTCAGAAAATACTAGTAAGAGAGTGGGAAAAAGAGACAAGAAAGAGAAGGGAAGCTTGAAAGGGTGAGTTATGAAACATGTTACAGTTATGGACAACTGAGGCACCATCCCACTGGAGAGCTCTGGGAGAAAGCATAGACTGCACTTTGGGGTTTAGTCATACATCACACATGCACACACACACACACACACACACACACACACACACACAGGGTGTTTATCCTAAACTCCTCTCTATCTTTGGCTGAGGGATGCTGCCAGGGGTGTTCACTCCCTGGCACTTCCTGCCTGCCCTGCCCGCAGCTGAGAGCCAGTGCACAGGCAGACTCACAGGTGCTTGCAGTTGGAGGTCTTAGTCTTGTACTGGAAGAGTGAGTGCCAAGGGAATGTGAGTAGGTCAAGGTCAATGTCTGTCACATCTTTGAATTTTTTTTTTTTTTTTTGAGATGGACTCTTACTCTGTTGTCCAGGCTGGAATGCAGTGGTGCGATCTCAGCTCACTGCACCCTCCACCTCCCAAGTTCAAGCAATTCTCCTGCCTCAGCCTCCCGAGTAGTTAGGACTACAGGCGCCCACCGTGATGCCCAACTAATCTTTGTATTTTTCGTAAAGATGGAGCTTCACCATGTTGGCCAGGCTGGTCTCAAACTCCTGGGCTCAAACCATCTGCCTGCCTTGGCCTCCCAAAGTTCTGGGATTACGGGTGTGAGCCACCGTGCCTGGCCTCTCTGAATTCTATACATATGTTTTCTACTTTCTTCTGGGCTCCAGTGTAGTTAAATATACAACCCTGCTGGTAAATTGTTTTTGAAGATACTGAAACAAGCTATTTTTTTACTTCTTTTTTTTTTTTTTTTTGAAGTCCCGAAGACCCCTGAGAATGACCAAGTGGGCTGCAGTAAGATGGGGCATGCTGGGAAGTACTGGCACCTCAAACAACCCTCCCCTCGGCCTCCGGAATAGCACAGATGCTAGTGAGACAGGCAAAGCTGCAGGTACATGGGTCACAGACCTAGCTTGTGAGCTGAGAGCCGTCCGATATAGCAGACAGCCCATGGCATCTGACGCCTATGGCAAAGGCAGCTGATCGTGGGACATAGGCAGCATTAGGAAAGCCAAAGATGGATGAACAGAATTCTCTAAAGGTGCTCAGAGCATCTGATGGAAATCCAGGCTTAAGCAATGCTTAGAGAGCCAAGAGGACAGACAGGCAATGGATGACAAAGTCATCTGTCTCCAGTAGTTGGAGCCAATCACCAGGAAGGAGTTTTGGCAGGTCTCTGGGTTATGGAAAGGAGCCTGCCAAGACTAAGTCAGGACCCCCAGCCTTAGAGGGTGTTAGGAGGCAGACAGGGGCCTAAGGCATGGCCTTAAATACAATGAACAAATCCAAGACCAAGAGAGGGTCAAGAGTAGAACTGTAGCTAAGAACATGTAGAACTGTAGCGTCCAGTTAGGGAAACAAAAACCCTAAGGTCAAGACAATATAAGCAGCAAGGATGCCCTGTTTCCAGGTCCCAGCATATGGGGCTAGCGCTCCTGAGACAGTCCAGCTAAGGCCAGAATTTGTCCTAGAGCTGAGCGAAGGCTGCACCAACAGATGGACATCAAGTGGCCCTAGCAGTAAGAGATGAAGTTTTTTGAGACCATGGTCAGGCAAGGCCTGGCTCTCTACTGTGATGTTTGCAGCCAGGTGGTCAGGGGTTCTTGCCAACCAACCCACTCATCCATCCCAATGCCTTCATGGCCTTACACATCCCCTCATCCTTTTGCCCCACTGACGGCCACCCTAGGCCTTTGGAGCACTTGAAAAACAGTAATTATAATCCTGTCCACTGGTCTTGAAATTGGCTGACTTCTGGGATGGAAAACGTGGTAGCCAATCATTCCTGTGACACCATCCAGAGCCTCCGCCCTCTGTAATTCACAGGGATAGAATCTGCAGGTCATTCGAAAGGGCCTCTGTTTTTTGTTTTATTTATTTATTTAGAGACAGAGTCTCACTGTGTCCTGAAGTGCAGTGGCGCGATCTCGGCTCACTGCAACCTCTGCCTTCCAGGTTCAAGCGATTCTCCTGCCTCAGCCTTCCGAGTAGCTGGGACCACAGGCACCTACCACCATGCCCAGCTAATTTTTATGTTTTTAGCAGAGATGGGGTTTCACCATGTTGGCCAGGCTGGGGCCTCTGTTTTTTAGTATTTAAGATCATCTCTCCCCAAATTCCTAAGCTTACATGGTGTTAATGGCCTCTTCTCCCCCTTTCCCTTCAGATGGCACTGTACATATCTATTTTGGTCGGCTTCCTGTTAAAAGTGCTTCCTTTTCTCTTTCTACTTACTCATGTTTTCCCTTCTGCTTGTTTATTTGCTGGGGTTTTACTTTTGTTTTTTTTTTTACCCTGAGTTTGACCTCAGCCTGCTGTCCCCATCCCCCATGCCCACACTCTTAACCCACAACAAGATTGGGAGCTTTCCATTTATACTAAAAACATCACCAGCTCTTTATTCCTGTGGCCCTTTCCTTACCCTGATTTCCTTTTCCTTTTGTTTTGGTTTTAATCCCTCATTACCCAGCTTTTCCTGGCGTAGGTCCAAGACCAAACTGCATATTTTTCTAAGCTTTCTCTCTTTTAGTTCTTCTTTCCTTTCTCTCCTCCGCCCCTGGCTTCCTGAAAGTCTGCCTCGGGATCCATATTATGTCTTTGTTTTCTCCAATAACACATATTTCATTTACTGTTTTGAATAAACAGTGCTTTTCAGCTACTGAAGCACTTGCTCCTTCTTTGAAAACACTGTATTAGAAGAATCAGATAAACCTCACTGATATTTTGATTGAAATATTTCTGCATTCTCGTTGCAGAATTCCAAGTATGTGGCAACATGCGTGTTTGGAGCCAGACTTCTGAGAAGATGCCCTCAATCACCCACAGCCTCTTTACGAGTTTTCCCCTCCAATGTGACTTCAGTTATTAAGATGTCCCAAGTGATTAGACTCACCAGCAGCCTCCTAAATACTCAGCCAAGGAAACCTGATATGGTTGGGAGAGGCTATTCGGGGGAGAATACTTGGCAGTGGTAAAAGAAGCCTTATGTCTGCAGAACTTTGTTCACTTCTCAGAAGTCCTTTGACTGTATGATATGAGGAAGTCACTCTAAATCTCTTTGTCTCTCTCTAACTGCAGAGGCAACAACACCTCATTACAGGAACTCTGTGTGAAAAATATTACAAAATATTAACAAAATGCTTTGAATTTCTTGTATATTTCACCACATTAGATCTAGCAAACTACCATTCCTCACCTGGGGCAGAGAATTGTTAAGTGTGGTTAAGTCAGCCAGAGGGCAGCCTCAGGCAAGTCCTTGTGAACTTACTAAGGCAGGGAGGGGCAAGGACAGGGGCAGGTTTGGGGTTGGTAACAAACCCCTCCCTCTGGGCCTATTCCAGGAATCCAGGAATATTTCTCTAGCAACCTATTATTATTTTGAGACGCAGTCTCGCTCTGTCACCCAGGCTAGAGTGCAGTGGCGCTATCTCGACTCACCGCAGCCTCCGCCTCCCGGGTTCAAGCGATTCTCATGCCTCAGCCTCCCCAGGATCTGCGATAACAGGCGCCCGCCACCATGCCCGGCTAATTTTTGTATTTTTTGTAGAGGTGGGGTGTTGCCATGTTGGCCAGGCTGGTCTTGAACTCCTGACCTAAGGTGATCCACCTGCCTTGGCCTCCCAAAGTGCAAGCCTCCGCCCCCAGCCTGCAACCCATTATTTTATACATCTGAGAGCTCATGATTTTCCACAAACCATTTATTTATTTCTTTCTTTTTAAGAATCGGGGTCTCACTCTGTTGCCCAGGCTGGGGTGCAGTAATGTAGTCATAGCTCACTGCAGCCTCAAACTCCTGATCTCAAGCAATCCGCCTGCCTCAGCCTCCCCAGTAGCTGGGATTACAAGTGTGCACACCACCACACCTGGCTCAGAGGTTATATTTCTTTCTTTTTTTAAATAACATCTTTTATTTGTATATAATTATAAATTACAAACTTGTTTTATTATGGTTTTCTTATTTTAAAAAAATTTTATTTTAGTCAAGTTACTCCCTTTTATTTATTTACCAGCAGTTTGCTCTGACGGAATAAATTACAAACTATTGTTTTGCTTAATCCTTTTCACCACCATGTCAGGCAAACAGGTTGGAGGGTATTAGCTCCCATTTTAGACAAGAGTGGAAACACTGTACCCATATTTAGTGTAAGACAGCTGGGATATAAGCCTTGGGCTTCCATAGTCACAACTGCTTTTCCATAAGTTTGTAATACATCATTTTAAAGTTATCTGATTTCACAATGTTTTACAGTATAAGAGTAACATCTATAGCATCTCTTCTTGGCAGGTTACCTCTGGAGAGAATCAATCTAATTACCTCATAAGTGGGCATATTTTAAGGCAGTTATACCTCTAACTTGATTTCCCAGCTATGCTTGAGGGTCCCAGGAGTCAAAATTGCAGCCAAACTGATCTGAAAGGAACAGGGAATAGAATGGTCAAGCATGTTTCCAAGTTTAACCTAGGCCTGGCACATCCTCACCAACTGCTCAGATGGCAAGTGGGGGGGTAACTAAGTGAAGACAGTAGCAGGAACTTCAGACCCACTTGGGGTGGACACTGATGAAAACACAAGCACTATCAGACCCACTGTTTTCAGGGTTAAAATCCCCAGATGCCCAGTTGCTGGTCTGCTAGCTACTGTCATTACCAGCAGGACAAGGGGTAATACTTCTGGAAACTAGAATATGCAAGGAACAAATTAAGTTGCCTTCCTGTCTGGGGCCTAGAAAGCCAATAAGTGCTAATTTCATTTATGCCAAATGAAGAAAACTGTTAATTTCTTCCTGATTTGTGTTTTAAGGGAGACTGCTGATCATCAGAAAAATGAGGTAATTCTATCCTGAAGCCCAGGGGGAGAAATGGTGGGCATTTCTGAGTTATAGATGGTGCAGGGGGCAACACTGTCTGCCAACATGAAAGGAAAAAGCTATCTTGGTAAACTTTGGTCTTCCACAGGACATGGAACAAGAGTAGCAAGATCAGAGTCTGCATGACATATATGGATTAAGAGCAGGACTTCCTCACATAAGGTACACAAGGGCCAGGTGCGGTTGCTCACGCCTGTAATCCCAGCACTTTGGGAGGCAGAGGTGGGTGGATCACTTGGGGTCAGGAGTTCGAGACTAGCCTGGCCAACATGGTGAAAACCCTGTCTCCATCTCTACTAAAAATACAAAAATTATCCAGTCATGATGGCACATGCCTGTAATCCCAGATACTTGGGAGGCTGAGGCAGGAGAATCACTTGAACCAAGAAGGTGGAGGCTGCAGTGAGCTGAGATCAGAGCTGCAACAGAGTGAGATTCCATCTCAAGACAAAGACAAAAACAAAAACCAAAAAAAAAAAACAAAACCCGTAAAGAGCACAGGTAATTGAGAAAGGTCTAAACACCACAGAACTGCAAGCAACATTTTGAGTTTATACATGTTTTTCTGGTGAAGGAGTCCCCATTCTTAAATGTTGAGCTTTTAGGAAAAAGTACTAAACCAGTTTCAGGTTAGAATACAAAAGTCACCAGATACACTTAGAGCCAGTCAAGTCTGAGAGCCCTCAAAGCCATCACTGAAAAGTTAGAACATAGACTTACAGCAGAGACAAATGAATATTTACTTTTGTGCCTTTCTTCTTCTGTGTATGTCATGTCTTTTTCAAAACAAGTCCCCAGGAATCTCCAGATTCAATTACGTCCCTGTGCTTGGTTGACTGCTGCAGGAGTCTTAGGGAGCTTGTACAAATGCTAGAGTTACTCACTTACCAACATTAAACCCTAGAATAGAAGATGGAACAAAGCAAGATTCCTTCCTCCATAGAATATGCTGCTTTCAGATAAGGTGGCAGCCAATGTGGAAAACTCTGGAATTTTTCCTTGAAACTGGACTGTGATGAGAGTTACTTGCCATGAATATAAGCTACTGTCTTTTCTTTGACCCTTCCTTTCCAGTTTTTGAAGGTAAACCGGGAAATAATCTTCTCTGAATATACTTGATACAAATTCTCCAAAAAGGCAAAAACATGTTTCCATTTCATTGATAAAAATTCACTGCAGTTTTGGCAACTGGGTCTAGTTCAGCTGACAGGTAAGCTGCTTGATGTGTTCATCTCAATACCCAGGTGTGCCCATTTCCTTGAGGAAGCCTGTTCTATTTTTGGTAGCATGACAGGCCACTGAGAGGTGGAAAGGGCACAAGAACCATGAGATCTCCTGGAAATGCTTCTCTGGAAAGGCAATTTCATTACTAGTCTTCCAAGCAAATGACACCAAACTTCCCCAGATGCTCCTCAAATCACTGTGTTGTCTGTCAGAAGGATGGTCTTATTCTTGACCTTGGCTTGTCCACGCTTCAAAATGAGATCCTGGACAGACTTCAGATTTGGAAATCCCCAGGTCCCATAAGGTCCCACTATATAAGCTTCCACTATAAGCAGACTTTTAGTTTCTGGGTGGGGGTGACTTTTACAAACACACCTCTAAAAATTTTCTTTAGGCGAAGACTTGCAATGGTTCTCTGCACCAGTAAACTCACGCCATCAATCCTTTTGATGCATATAACAAAGGCCAAGGAATGTTTATCTGGTAATTCCAAGGCATGAGGTTTCACTTCTAGTCATCTGAGACACACCTGCTTTGATAAAAAATATCCCTAAATAAGAAACTATTGTTTCAAACCAATAGATGAATACATTAATATATCTAAATTAATTTTCTTAAATGTGGTATAGATACACAATGGAATACTATTTAGTCTTAAAAGGGGGTAAATCTTATTATTTAAAACAATATAGATAAATTTGGAGGACACTATGCTAGACGGAATACACCTGACAAAGAAAGACAAATACTGCATGATCTCATTTATATGTAGAATCTAACAAAGTTTAACTCAAAAAAGTAGAAAGTGGAATAATGGTTATTAGAGGCTGGGAGTGGTGGGAAGAAAATAAGAAGTTGTTGACTAAAGGGTACAAGGTTTCAAATGGGGAAAATAAGTTTTGAGATTACACAGCAGCATGACTCTAGTAAACTGTACTGTATTATATATTTCAAAATAACCGGGAGTAAATTTCAAATGTCTCACCACAAAAAATGATTGCTAAGTGAGCTGACAAATGTTCTTTAATATGGCTTATTTCATATTATATACCTATATTAAAACATCCCATTGTATCCCATAAATGTATACATCTTTAATTTGTCAATCTAAAATACTAGTAATTTAAAAAAAAGAGAGAAAAACTTTAAGAAATTAGACTAGAGAAAAAATGTTTTTTCCTCTTAAAATTCCAGGAAACATACACATATACATTTTTATTTCAACTGGCTTGCTCATTTCGTGATGTAGGTAAGTAAACTTTTAATATCATGAATAGTCTGAACCCAACACTCAGGAATCAAATGTTGATTTTTTATGTTCAAAACAATATAATACTTTAAAAGACTCTAAAGCAACTCTTTAAAATTCTCTAAATGTCTAAATAAATAATTTCCTTCACTTGTTAGAGAAGAAAAGTTATTTGAATTTATATTTTTAAACTACATTTAAATTTAACAAATGAACATAAGGAATTTATTAAATATATGAAAAAAGAGTTTGCCTCCTTCTCTAATTTTAAAATTGACAAACACCCAGCATTTAAATGCTTATTTATCTAGTGTTACTGGAGTGTGAATAGTACTCAATAAGAAATCTTTTCATATTTATATCCATGTCGTATATGAATATATGGGAATTTGCCAACTTCTATTTTACCACAGACTGAGTAAGAATGAAAATGGGTTACAAACTACTAATGTGGCCACCTTGTTTTCAGGATTAGCATTTATCATGATCTAACAGAATCAACAAATAAGAGCTTATAAATTGTCCGNGTTGTATACCATAAGTATATACAATTTTTGTTTTGTCAGCTTACATATATTAATTAATTAAATAAATACAAAGAAAATAGGAACCAGACCACCGAGGACTTTGGATTTCATGTTAGGGTTGCAGTCTATAGCCGAAGGCTTTTAGACAGTAAAGTGATGTGATAAGGTCTGTATTTCAGAAATCTTTGGTTCCAATAGAAAAGAGAAATTAGATTTTGGAATTAAGAAGCCATCTGCGATGGTATCAGTTGTTTATTGCTATAATAACGTCATGTAACAACCACAAAACCTCAGTGGTAAACAGAGTGTTTATTGCTTACATGTCTGGGGTCAACTGGAGGCCAGCTAAACAACCCTGCTCATCTTGGCTAGGCTCATCCACATCTAGGAGTGCTTGTCTATTGACTGATCTAGACTGCCATTTGCTTGTTCCAGACTGTCTTTTTAAAGATGTTTGTATGGCTAACAAAGTTGGAAGATAGAGATGGTATCTCCCTCCAGAGTAAAGGGCAAGCATGCTCACCACCTATTATAAAAAGTTTAGATCCCCTAACTTTAGTACTTTTCTCCTTTAATGCAATCCACTGTGTGTGCAGACATTCATCTGAGCACATCCATATCACCATCATCAGACTTGGGGGACACAGGGAACTGATGTAAATGTGCTCATGCTTATACTGCTTGCTGTGTCATGAGTAATGAAATCTTTGGCCTTTGACCAAGAGTCTCATGTTTTCTGTCCACATCCATGAAACTGTGACAAGTTATCTTATTAGCTTGCAAGTAGGGTAAAATCTCAGACCCTTCACAGTTCTTTATGCTGGTCTGCTTCCCCTTCTCAACCATTGGATCTATGAAGACCTTTCATAGCCATGTTCTTAGCAGCAGGCACAGAGCTCAGTATATAATTGGCACTTCAGAAATATTTGTCAATGAGGCTGGGTGTGGTGGCTCATGCCTGTAATTCCAGCACTTTGAGAGCCCGAGGAGGGAGGATCACTTGAGGCCAGGAGTTTGAGACCAGCCTGAACAACATGGTGAAACCCCTTCTATACTACAAATACAAAAAATCAGCCAGGTATGGTGGCAGGCAACTGTAGTCCCAGCTACTCAGGAGGCTGAGGCATGAGAATTGCTTGAAACCAGGAGGTGGAGGTTGTGGTGAGTCAAGATTGTGCCACTGCACTCCAGCCTGGACAATAGAGCAAGACTCTGTCTCAAAAAAGAAAAAAAAGAAAGAGAGAAAGAAAGAAAGAAAGAAAGAAAGAAAGAAAGAAAGAAAGAAAGAAAGAAAGAAAGAAAGAGTTGTCAATGAATAAATTAATTATTATTTATTTACTTTTCATTTTCAGTAGATAGGCTTGAAAATATCATTTCATTTGACATGGCCATCAATCTCTTGTCATTGTTACTCTAAGTAAGCTTTCCTCTACCTCCTCAGTACTTGTTACTCTAAGTAAGCTTTCCTCTACCTCCTCAGTACTTGTTAAGATAGTGGTGTCCCAGCACTGGGATACTTGGGTGTATCCTACTTTTTAAAGCACTCTGGAATGGAACCCAATACAGGGCTTCCTTATATCCAAAACAGCCATATATTGGCTCTTGTGGATATTGTTCCTACTTTGCTGAAATTTATTTATATGTAGGCTTTGATTGCTTTACGAAAATTTGTCTCGTAGACCTTAGAAAAGAAACTTGTAATGCTTCCATGTATACTTGTCGGTTGGATTCCCAACTGTTTGTCCAACTACGTGGGTAAGCCCAGAATGAAGATGGGGGAAAATAAAAATAGGGAACCAACTAACTCAAAAGGAGAGAAATGAATAAACGTCAGGACAACTTGTCCATTCAACTGTATTGTGCAAGTTTTCTGCAGCTGTCTCCTCAGCTGCCAAAGTCTGGGTTAAAGTTCAAAGGGAAAGCTCTCCATCAACATATTTTCCAATTAAAAGAAAAGTTAAAATATTTGAAACTCAAATATTTTTATACATGAAAAATCCAGGGGTGAATTTTAATAAAGCCCATGAGCAGAACAGAAGTAATCTGGCTCTGATTTAAACATCATTAACGTTTAAACTGTATTAATTTTAAAACCTCAGCCCTGGAACACTTCAAAAGCACTGTCTTCCTTCTGCTAACTCTGGCACAATCTCTGGCTAACGGAGTCATAACTTGTGACACTTAGACAGCATCTGGGAGGGCCGCCGGCTGGGGTGTTTCACTTCTCACTTTGGCTCTGTTGATTGTACTGATTGGGAAGTAAGGACATAAGAGGAACGCAAATGTGGGAACTGAGGTTCTCCTAAGTTTCATTCAAACGATTCTTAAGCTAGGAATATCTTCAGATTTTAAAACAGACAGATTTTTAAAATGGAACAGAGCTTCAATAAGTATTTAAAATGCAGTAGATACTTAATGCCATAAAACTGTATATCTTTTTTTTTTTTTTTTTTTTTTGAGACGGAGTCTTGCTCTGTCACCAGGCTGGAGTGCTGGGCCGGATCTCAGCTCACTGCAGCTCGGCTCCCGGGTTCACGCCATTCTCCTGCCTCAGGCCTCACGGGTACGCTGGGGGACTACCAGCGCGCCACCTCACCGGGCTAGTTTTTTTTTTTTTTTTGTGTTTTTAGTAGAGACTGGGTTTCCACCGTGTTAGCCAGGATTGGTTCTCGATCTCCTGGACCTCGTGATCCGCCCTGTCTCGGCCTCCCAAAAGTGCTAGGGATTACAGGCTTTAGCCACCGCGCACGGCAAAAAACATGTTATACTTAAAAAGGTTCAAACTGTAAATTTTTCTATATATATTTTGCCACAATGAAATGCAGCAAATTAAAACCTATAAAGTATGTTTAAATGTTTAAATTCATGATGATATTTAAAAACTGGCCACCTTGCAAGGATGTCAGGGAACCAATTCATCATCTGGCAAAACAGATAAAAGGCGAAAAAAATGAAACATATATCCTGCTTTTTCCTTTAGAAACTGTGCCACTAGGTAACCAAATAATAGATTGGGGAAGCATCTCTTTATAAAATTATTCAATTATCCCAACTAATAAATGAAATAAAATGATAGAACTAGATTGTAATCATTTTGCAACACTCTATGAAGTAATTGATCTTGGCAATGAGAATCAACAGCTGCTAAAATCACAAAAGGAGACACAACCAGACGTTACATGTCTCAGAACTCAGCACCACTTATAGTCTTGCAAAAAAGATAGAAATTCAGTCTAATTAAACCTCTGGATCCAACTGACAATTTGCAAGAAAGGCAGGGAAGAGAATACATGTTGAAATGCACCATGAGTGTGTCATCAGCAAAATGCAGATTTTAGGAAACTTTAGGTCAAATTGTCTTATTCTTCAACAAGTAGAGAATAAAGAAAAGAAAGGGTCATAGAGGTCCGGGCGTGGTGGCTCACACCTGTAATCCCAGCACTTTGGGAGGCTGAGGCTAGTGGATCACCTGAGATCAGGAGTTCGAGACCAGCCTGACCAATATGGTGAAAGCCTGTCTCTACTAAAAATACAAAAATTAGCCGGGTGTGGTGGCATGCATCTGTAGTCCCAGCTACTTGGGAGGCTGAGACAGGAGAATCACTTGAACCAGGGAGGCGGAGGTTGCAGTGAGCTGAGATCGAGCCACTGTACTCCAGCCTGGGCAACAGAGGGAGACCCTGTCTCAAAGGAAAAAAAAAAAAAGTCATAGAGGAAAACTGTAGATCAAAAGAAATTTAAAAGATGAATCAAGGCCAGGCACAGTGGTTCATGCCAGTAATCCCAGCACTTTGGAAGGCCAAGGTTTGAGACCAGCCTTGACAACATGGCAAAACCCGTCTCTACAAAAAAAAAAAAAATTAGCCAGGTGTGGTGGTATGCACCTGTAGTCCCAGCTACTTGACTGGGAAGGCTGAAGTGGGAGGATGGCTTGAGCCTGGGAGGCAGAGCGCCACTGCAGTCCAGCCTGGGCAACAGAGCCAGACCCTGTCAAAAAAAAGACAAATCAAACTTTTTAATGAGCATGGCACAACTAGAATGTCTAAGGATACACACTTGGGTGGTAAAGCTGTAGAGAAGAATAAGGAAATGATTGCTATAAAAATCAGGATAGTGGCCATGGAGGGGCTTCTGGGGTGGCTGGCAAAGTACTGCTTCTTGACCTGGATGTTAGTTATGAAGGTGTGGCTTTATAATAATGTACTATTCTGTACATTCGTTTTGTATACTTTTCTGTGTTTTATAATAAAAATAGAGTTCAGTTGGGGCCTCTGGGATGAACTGTAGTCATATGAGTCACCCAGGACTGCTAACTGGACATGAACAGCTGGTCAGAGAGAAGGATGATGAGGGAACTGGTGAGCCCCCAGAGGTTACCTAAGGGCCAGGAATTTGCCCAGCTACATGTGGGTGGGTAAAACCTGAATTGTACCATCAGTTTGTGCCAGGACAGAGTTTTGAATTCCCGGCAAAAATGGATGGGAAAGGGCTCAGAAGTTGTTTTGAGTGTACCACATTTTAGTTCCTGGAGTAGTTTAGTTATTTGGGCATTATAGCTCATGCCAGCCAACTGCCAGCAAAACTTCAGCCTTCAACACTGTGCTGTTTGAGAGCTGCGAGTGAGGAAGTCCTAGCTCCGGAGACCCCATTTCATTACAGATAAATGCTGTAGCATCCTTATCAGCAATTCACAGTGCACTTAAAACTGTATCAAAGGTTGCAGCCAGCTCTCCTTCCACCAGGAAATCTGGAGAAGGTGAAGACATTATTAAATAAATGATGCCAAAAAGCCTGGATGTAAGTCCCCAAGGAGAAGGCAGCATAAAATGTCAGAGTGAAGGCCGGGCGCGGTGGCTCAAGCCTGTAATCCCAGCACTTTGGGAGGCCGAGACGGGCGGATCACGAGGTCAGGAGATCGAGACCATCCTGGCTAACACGGTGAAACCCCGTCTCTACTAAAAAATACAAAAAACTAGCCGGGCGAGGTGGCGGGCGCCTGTAGTCCCAGCTACTCGGGAGGCTGAGGCAGGAGAATGGCATGAACCCGGGAGGTGGAGCTTGCAGTGAGCTGAGATCTGGCCACTGCACTCCAGCCTGGGCGACAGAGCGAGACTCCGTCTCAAAAAAAAAAAAAAAAAAAAGGCAGAGGGGGAGAAACTGTGTGGTCTACCGAAGACTATTTAACAACAATCAGATACCAATACACACCTATTAGAATCCTAAAATCCAAAGAAAACTGACAATACCAATTGCTGTTGAGAATGAGGAACAACAGTAATTCTCACTCATTGCTGATGGGGATGCAAAAATGGCACAGCCACTTTGAAAGACCATTTGGTCTTTCTTACAAAGCTAAACATAGTTTTACCATACGATCCAGCAATTGTGCTCCTAGGTATTTAACCAACTAATTTGAAAGTCATGTCCACAAAAAACCTGCACAACTAATAAATGAAATAAAATGATAGAATTAGATTGTAATCATTTTGCAACACTCTATGAATTAATTGATCTAGGCAATGAGAATCAACAGCTGCTAAAATCACAAAAGGAGACACAACACACAACACACAAACACAATGTTTATAGCAGCTTTATTCATAATCACCAAGAACTGGAAACAACCAGGAGGTCTTTTGATAGGTAAATATATAAACCAACTGTGGTACATCCATACAGTGAACATTATTCAATGATAAAAAGAAATTTGCTATCAAGCCATGCAAAAACATGGGTGAATCTTAAATGCCTGCTGCTAAGTGGAAGCAGCCGGTCTGAAAAGGCTACATACTGTATGATTCCATTTATTATGACATTCTGTAAAAGGCAAAACTAGAGATAACAAACAGATCACTGGTTGCTAGGGGGCCAGGAAAGGGGAGGGTTGAAAAGTGAAGCACAGGGGAATTTGAGGGCAGTGAAAATATTCTGTATGATATTATAATGGGGGATAGATGACATTGTGTGTTATTTAAAAATCTATAGAACTTTATAGCACAAAGAGTGACAATGTATGCAATTTTTAAAAAGTCATTTAGAAGGTCAGGTGATCACAAGATGGAATACAGAATATGACAAAAGAATCTAGCTGCATTACGAATGTATGAAATCATTTCACTGAAGGGGGTAGGGAGGAAAGGTGCTGACCTATGTAACTTTGGAAATGAGTGGATACTGTAAGACCAGAGACAAAAGGAGCTGTATATAAACACTACACTCTAGTTGTTAAAGTTGTTTCCCATGAGGGTATGTGTTAACAATTCTAATCCTAGCCAGGCGAGATGGCCCATGACTGTAATCTCAGCAACTCAGGAGGCTGAGGTGGGAGAATTGCTTGCAGCTAGGTTGAGGCTAGGAGTTTGAAACCAGCCTGGGAAAATAGAGAGACTCTGTCTCCACAAAAGATTTTAAAAAGTAGCTGGGTGTGGTGGCATGTGCCTGTAGTCCTAGCTAATCAGGAGGGTGAGGCAGGCAGACCTCTTGGGCCCCGGAGTTCAAGGCTTAAGTGAACTGTGATCATACCACTGCCTTCCAGTCTGGGTGACAGAGCAAATCCCTTTCTCTAAAATAAATAAATAAATAAATAAAAATTCAACAACATTTGGGGCAACTGTCAACCATTAGAACTGGAATTTATTGCCTACGGAAGGCTAGACCCTTTCAGGAGATCAGGGACAAGCTGGGAATGGTAAAGTTGAAAACCTGTGTATTAGTTCATTCTCACATTGCTATAAAGAAATACCTGAGACGGGGTAATTTATAAAGAAAAGAGGCTTAATTGGCTCATGGTTCCGCAGGCTGTACGGGAAGCATAGCAGCTTCTGCTTCTAGGAAGGACTCAAGAAACTTACAATTATGGTGGAAAGCAAAGGTCTCACATGGCCAGAGCAGGAGGAAGAGAGAGAATGAGGGAGGTGCCACACACCTTTAAACAACCAGATCTCATAAGAACTCTATCACGAGAACAGCACCAAAGGGATGGTGCTAAACCATTCATGAAGAATCCATCCCTGTGATCCAATCACCTTCCACCAGGCCCCACCTCCAACATTGGGGATTACAATTCAACATGCGATTTGGATAGGGACACAGATTCAAAATCACATTATTCTGCCCCTGGCCCCTCCCAAATCTTATGACCCTCTCACGTGGAAAAATCCAATTATGCCTTCCCAACAGTTCCCAAAAGTCTTAACTTATTCCAGCATTAACTCAAAAGCCTACAGCCCAAAGTCTCATCTGAGACCAAGAAATTCCTTTCTGCTATGAGCCTATAGAATAAAAAACAAGTTAATTACTTCCAAGATACAATGGGGGTATAGGCCTTGGGTAAATACTCCCATTCTAAAAGGGATAAATCGGCCAAAAGAAAGGGACTACAGGCCCCACACAAGTCTGAAACCCAGCAGGGCAGCTGTTAAATCTTAACACTTCAAATAATCTCCTCTGACTCCATACCTCACATCCAGGGCACACTTATGCAAGGGGTGGGCTCCCAAATCCTTGAGCAGCTCTGCCCCTGTGGCTTTCCAGGGTTCAGCCCCCACAGCTGCTCTCATGGGCTGGCATTGAGTACCTACGACTTTTCCAGGTGCATGGTGCAAGCTGCCAGTGGATCTACCATTCTGGGGTCTGGAGGATGGTGTCCCTCCTCTTACAGCTCTACTACGAAGTGTCCCAGTGGGGACTTTGTTTAGAGGCTCCAGCCCCACATTTCTCCTCAGCACTGCCCTAGTAGAGGTTCTCCATGAGGGCTCTGCCCCTGCAGCAGGCTTCTGTCTGGACATCCAGGTGTTTCAGACATCCTCTGAAATCTAGGCAGAGGCTCCCAAACCTCAACTCTTGCACTTTGGGCATCTGCAGGCTTAACACCATGTAGAAGCCATCAAGGCTTACGGTTTGCACCCTCTGAAGCAGTGGTCCAAGCTGTACCTGGGCCCCTTTGAGCCAAGGCTGGATCTGGAGTGGTTGGGGCACAGGGAGCAGTGTCCCAAGGCTGCGCAGGGTGGCAGGGTCCTGGGCCTGGCCCATGAAACCATCCTTCCCTCCTGGGCCTCTGGGCCTGTGATGGAAGGGGCTGCCAGGAAGGTCTCTGAAATACCTTGGAGGCCTTTTCCCCATTATCTTGGATATTAGCACTTGGCTCCTCTTTACTTATGCAAATTTCTGCAGCTGCCTTGAATTCCTCCCCAGAAAATGGGTTTTCTTTTCTACTGCATGGCCACACTGCAAATTTTCCAAACTTTTACACTCTGCTTCCCTTTTAAATATATGTTCCAGTTTCAGGTCATTTCTTGGCTTATGCTTAAGAGCATAGTTGTTAGAAATAGCCAGGCCACATCTTGAATGCTTTGCTGCTTAGAAATTTTTTCTGCCTGATAACCCTAAATCATCACTTTCAAGTTCAAAGTTCCACAGATCCCTAAAACAGGAGCACAAAGCAGCCAACCTCTTTACTAATGCATAACAAATGTGACCTTTGCTCCAGTTCCAAATAAGTTCCTCATCTCCATCTGAGACCTCCGTAGTCTAGACTTCATTGTCCATATCACTATCAGCATTTTGGTCACAACAATTTAACAAGTCTCTAGGAACTTGTTAAACTTTCCCTCATCTTCCTGTCTTATTCTGAGCCTTCCACACTCTTCCAACCTCTGCCACTTACCCAATTCCAAAGCTGCTTCCACATTTTCAGATATCTTTATAGCAATGCCCCACTCCTTGGTACCAATTTTCTGTATTAGTCTGTTCTCGCACTGCTATAAAAAAAATCTGAGGTTGAGTAATTTATAAAGACAAGAGGTTTAATTGACTCATGGTTCTGCGGGCTGTACAGGAAGCATAGCAGCTTCTGCTTCTGGGGAGGCCTCAGGAAACTTACAGTCATGACAGAAGGCAAAGGGGGACATCTCACATGGCCAGAGCCGGAGGAAGAGAGAGAGTGAGGGAGTGCCACACACTTTTAGACAACCAGATCTCATGAGAACTCTGTCATAAGAACAGCATCAAAGGGATGGTGCCAAACCATTCATGAAGAATCCATCCCCAAGATCCAATCACCTCCCACAAGGCTCCACTTCCAACACTGAGGATTACAATTTGACATGAGATTTGGATGGGGACTCAGATTCAAAGTCCAAACCATATCAATATGATAGGGGTTAAGGGTGGACATGAGGGGACACAGGTAAGTTACCAGGCTGAGTGGGTACAATTAGGAGCCTATGGTGGAAACAGACTGAGGCATCAGTGTGTGAGTGACCAAATGCAGGTGTATTAATCCATTCTCACACTGCTATAAAGAACTACCTGAGACTGGGTAATCTATGAAGAAAAGAGGTTTAACTGACTCACAGTTCTGCAGCCTGTACAGGAAGCATGGCTGGAAGGCCTCAGGGAACTTACAATCATGGCAGAAGGGTGAAGGGAAGCAAGCATGTTTTCACATGGTGGCAGAAGAGAGAGGGCGAAGGGGGACGTGCTGCACACTTTTAAACAACCAGATCTCATGAGAACTCACTCACTATCACAGAACAGCAAGTGGGAAATCCACCCCCATGATCCAATCACCTCACACAAGGTCCCTCCCCCAACATTGGGGATTACAGTTCAACATGAGATTTGGATGGGACACAGAGGATAACCATATCACCAGGCAAGAGAACTGGTGTGTACGAGGCAGTGAGCCCACAGTGTTGGCAAAGAAACAAGGTAGCAGAAACCAGGAAGCATCCAGAATAGTCTTGGACAAATTGCTATGGAGAGCTTTCTGCTGTGAGGGGACCCTATTGAGGATCCTCCATCCTTATCCCTCAGGATGACCTCTGTTAACAGTGCTCAGTGTGTGCTACAAGCAATTCACAAAATTATGATTATTGAAATGTATAGATTGTGGCACAGATTGCTACTAGTTGCCTGCCCTTTTTGTTGTTGTTGTTGTTAGACAGGGTCTCATGGTGTCACCCAGGCTGGAGTGCAGTGGCACAATCACAGCTCACTGCAGCCTTGACCTCCCAGGCTCAAGTGATCCTCCCACCTCAGCCTCTCAAGTAGCTAGGACCACAGGTGCACGCCACCACGCCTGGCTAATTTTTGTATTTTTTGTAGAGACGAGGCTTTGCCATGTTGGTCAGGCTGGTCTCGAAACCCTTCTTTATTACTAATGGAAACATTATATTGTTGAGGGTGGCAATGTGTCCAGCTTTAAAACAATACTTTTCCAGCTTGCCCTGCAGATATTGGTGGCTAATAAAGTGAAAGCAAAAGTCATTGCCTGAGTCGTCTGAGAAAGCTTTGGAAAAGGAACTGATTAATGTGAGTGATTTCACCTTCTGCCCTTGCCCCTTCTCCTGCCTACAGCCTAGGATGTGGTATAAAATGTCAGTCGCAGCAGTCATCGTGGGCTATAAAGCAACCTTGATGATGGGAGCCACGCCCTATAGGGGAGCAGAAAGAACCTGGGTCCTAATATATGTAGAGCTGCTATGTCACCACTGAACGTCCAGTCCTGGACTCCTTTCACAGGAAAAAAAAAACTGTCATGTTTAAGCCACCATAATTTGGGTTTCTGTGCTGTGGAACCTAATCCTAACTGATATGGTGACTAAGGGTTATAAAAGAAATATAATATTTGTGGGAAATTTTAAACTTTACATATGAACTATCCTAATGAAAAACATTGGAAATGTTAGGTTTCCTAAGGTATTGATTAAGCCTGAAATCATTAGCTGATACATACTGAAAAGAGGAAATCATACATCTGAAATCATTACCTGATATATATACTGAAAAGAGGAACTTTAACTCAGCCAATAATTGTATCTTTCAACAAGGGAAATTTCCCTGTGAGTAAGTCTGTGGTGCGAGGTCATCTGCAGCTGAACTTTGCTGGGCCATGGCTTTGGTGTGGGAGCACACACACAATTTTGAAGAGCTTGGACTTGATGTTGGTTTCCGTGCCTGATGTGCCTGGGCTGTACATTGGAGAACATTAAGTCAGTAAGGATGGTATGTGCTGGAGTCATGTCCTCTGGGGGTAAAAAAACAATGAAAAGGAGAAACAAAAACTAATTTTAAAAAATCAGGCTGGGCGTAGTGGCTCATGCCTGTAATCCCAGCAGCTTGGTAGGCTGAGGCAGGCGGATCACCTGTGGCCAGGAGTTCAAGACCAGCCTGGCCAGCAGGGCAAAACCCCATCTCTACTAAAAATACAAAAATTAGCTGGGCAAAGTGGCACACATCTGTAATCCCAGCTACGCAGGAGTCTGAGGCAAGAGGATTGTTTCAATCTGGGAGTTGGAGGCTGCAGTGAGCCAAGACCACGCCACAGCACTCCAGCTTGGGCAACAGACTGAGACTCTGTCTCAAAAATAAATTAATTAATTAATTAATTTAAAATTGTTCCCTTAATCTTTGAGACAGAGAGGGAACAGAGTGGAGGGGACAAGGATGCACTTTTCTGAACACACCTTGCTCGAGAGACATAAACATATTTTCACATAATTACAAAAACAAATTGAGGTCAGGCACAGTGGCTCATGCCTGTAATCCCAGCACTTTGGGAGGCCGAGGTGGGCAGATCACCTGAGGTCGGGAGTTTGGGACTAGCCTGACCGACATGAAGAAACTCCGTCTCTACTAAAAAAAAAATACAAAATGAGCCGGGCGTGGTGGTGCATGACTGTAATCCCAGCTACTTGGGAGGCTGAGGCAGGAGAATTGCTTGAATCCAGGGGACGGAGGTTGCAGTGAGCCGAGATTGTGCCACTGCACTCCAACCTGGGCAACAAGAGGGAAACTCAAAAGCGGTGGCTCAAGCCTGTAATCCCAGCACTTTGGGAGGCCGAGGCGGGCGGATCACGAGG
>NW_016824019.1:81259-82707 GCF_001698545.2 Rhinopithecus bieti | reverse complement strand
GCCCGCCACCATGCCCGATTAATTTTTTGTATTTTTAGTAGAGACGGGGTTTCACTGTGTTAGCCAGGATGGTCTCAATCTCCTGACCTTGTGATCTGCCTGCCTTGGCCTCCCAAAGTGCTGGGATTACAGGCGTGAGCCACCGCGTCGGGCCAAAAGGAGTAAAATTTTAAGGTCAGGAACGAAACAAGGATGTCTGCTCTCACAACTTCTATTCACCATTGTACTCTTAAGTTCTAGCCAGGGCAATTAGGCAAGAAAAGAAATAAAAGAAATCCATATGGGAAAGGAAGAAATAAAATTATTTCTATTTGCAGATGACATAATCTTGTAAGTAAAAGTCCTCAGGAATCCACTAAAACTATTAGAACTAGTAAACACTTCTACCCCTTAGCTTAAAAGATAAAAGACAAATTAACATAAAATTTTAAAAAAGAGCTAGTAAACAAGTTCAGCCAGGTTGCAGAATACAAGACCAATATACAAAAATGAACTGCGTTTCTATACCTAGCAATAAAATCTAAAAATAAAATAAAAAATTCCACTTAGCATTAAGAAAATACTTAGGAATACATTTAACAAGAGAAATGCAAAACTTGTATGCTGAAAATTACAGAACATTTTTGTAAGAAATAAAAGATCTAAATAAATGGAAACTTATCATATATTCATGGGTCAGAAGACCTAATACTGTTAAGATAGCAATACTCCCCAAAGTGATTTACAGATTCAGTGCAATGCCTGTCAAAATCCCAGCTTGCTTTTTTGTAGTAATTGACAAGCTGATCCTAAAATTCATTTGGAAATGCAAGAGACTCACAATAGCCAAAGCAATCTTGAAAAAGAACAAAGTTGGAAGACTCACATTTCCTGATTTCAAAACTTACCATAAAGGTACAGTAATCAAGACCATGTGGTACAGGGATAAAGACAGACATATAGACCAATGAAATAGAATTAAGAGTCCAGAAATAAACCCATTCATTTATGGTCAAACGATTTTCAACAAGAGTGCTAAGACCATTTAGTGATGAAAGAATAGTCTTTTCAACAAGTGGTTCTGGGACAACTAGATATTCAATTACAAAAAGAATGAAGTTTGACCCTTACCTCACAATATACACAAAAATTAATTTAAATGAATTGAAGATCAAATGTAAGAATTATTGCTATAAAACTCTTGGAAGAAAATGATAGGAGTAAATCTTCATGGCCTTGGGTTAAGCAATGAATTCTTAGGTATAACACCAAAAGCACAAGCAGCAGAAGAAAAAAATACATAAATTAAATTACATCAAAATTTAAAACTTTTGGCCAGGCTCGGTGGCTCACACCTGTAATCCCAGCACTTTGGGAGGCCAAGGTGGGCAGATGACGAGGTCAGGAGTTCGAGACCATTCTGGCTAGCATGGTGCAACCCCGTCTGTACTAAAAATACAAAAAAATTG
>NW_016824019.1:77412-80010 GCF_001698545.2 Rhinopithecus bieti | reverse complement strand
AAAAAAAAAACAAAAACAAAAAAAAACAAAATTAAAAAACCCTCTTATAATTCAATAATAAAAAGGCAAATAACCTAATTTTAAAATAGGCAAAGGATATTAATAGACTTTTCTCCAAAGATGTACAAATGCCAATAAGAACCTGAAAGGATGCTCGATTACATTAGTCACTAGGGAAATGCAAATCAAAACCACAATGAGACACCTCTTTTCACACAGTAGTATGGCTACAATCAAAAAGACACATAATGTGGCCAGGTGCAGTGGCTCACACCTGTAATCAATCCCTGCACCTTGGGAGGCCAAGGTGGGCGGATCACCTGAGGTCAGGAGTTTGAGACCAACCTGTCCAATATGGCAAAACCCCGTCTGTACTAAAAATTACAAAAATTAGCTGGGTGTGGTGGCACATGCCTGTACTCCCAGCTACTTGGGAGGCTGAGGCAGGAGAATTGCTTGAACCCGGGAGACAGAGGTTGCAGTGAACCAAAATCGTGCCGCTGCACTCCAACCCGAGCAACGGAGCGAGACTCCATCTCAAAAACAAAAATTACACATAATGTGAAGAAATTGTAATCCTCATACATTGCTGGTGGGAATGTAAAATGTTGCAACAGCTTTGGAAAACAGTTTAGCAGTTCCTCAGAATATTAAACATAAAGTTACCATATGACCCAGCAATTCCACTCCGAGGCATATACACAAGATAAATGAAAACATGCCCTCACAAAAACTTGCACACAAATGTTCATTGCAGCATTATTCATAATAGCCAAAACGTGGAAAGAGCACTGTAATTAGTTTCCTAGGGCTGCAGTACCAAATTGCTACAAACTGGGTGGCTTAAAACAAGAGAAATTTGGCCAGGTGTGGTAGCTCACACCTGTAATCCCAGCACGTTGGGAGGCTGAGGTGGGCAGATCACCTGAGTCAGGAGTTTGAGACCAGCCTGGCCAACATGGCGAAATCCTGTCTCTACTAAAAATACAAAAATTAGCCCGGCGTGGTGGTGCCTGCCTGTAATCCCAGCTACTTGGGGGGCTGAGGCGGGAGAACTGCTTGAACTAGGGGGCAGAGGTTGCAGTGAGCTGAGATCCCACTACTGCACTCCAGCCTGGGCGACAGAGCAAGACTCCATCTCAAAAAACAAAAAACAAACAAACATACAAACAAAAAAGAAAGAGAGAGAGATTTATTCCCTCCTAGTTCTGGAGGCTAGAAGTCTGAAATCCAAATGTTGGTAAGGCCACTCTCCCTCTCAGCATTCTAGGAAAGAATCATTCCTTGCCTCTCCTAGCTTCCAGCAGCTCCAGGTATTCCCTTGGCTTGTTGTGGCTGCATCATTCCAATCCCTGTCTCCCTCTCTATATGACGTTCTTCTCCTTCTCCCTCTGTTTCTCCTGCATATGTCTCTTATAAGGGCATTCGTCACTAGATTTAGGGCCCATCTGTATAATACAGGGTGATCTCATCTTGAGATCCTTAACTTAATTACAACTGCAATGAATCTTTTTCCAAATGAAGTCACGTTCACAGATTCCAGGAGTTAAGAGATAGACACATCTTTTTGGAGGCCACCATTCAACCCACTACAAACCCAAATGTCCAGCAACCAATGAATGAATAAACCAAATGTGGTTCATCCTTATAATGAAATATTATCTGGCAGTAAAAAGGAATGAATGTACTGATGAAGCAGGAGAATAGGGTCTGGAAGCAGGGAACCTAAGGCTGTTTCACGCCAACTTTCTAGAACTAAATTGAAAGGAAAACCCTAACTTTCCACGCCTAAGTAACAAAAGGACCAGAAGATACTCCCTTTGACCTTTTCTGCCTGGCAGATGGGAAGTTGGCTGTCCGCAACAAATCAGACTGATTATGGGTCAAGTCTTTGTTTGCAACTTTGTAACTTCACCCTAGCCTTTGATTGGTTGCTTTTTGGAACCAATCAGATGTTTGCACAGGAGTGTGACCTTTGTAACTTCACTTCAGCCTCTGGTTGGCTGCTTTCTGCAACCAATCACACTGACTGCAGGCTACCACTTCAGTTACATGAGGTGAGCATGAAGTGGCCAATGGGAAACTTCTAGGAGGTATTTGAACCCTAGAATCTGGGACCTTGAGCTGCTGCTTGGGTCTGCTCCCACACTGTGAAGTGTACTTCCATTCTCAATAAATCCCTGGTTTCGTTCTTTTGTGTTGCTTCATTCTTTCTTTGCTTTGCTGGGCGTTTTTTCCAATTCTTTGTTCGAAACTCCAAGAACCTGGACAACTTGCAGTCACGACCCTTTACTGGTGATACATGCGACAACATGGATGAGCCTTGAAAATATTATACTAAGACAAAGAAACCAGACAAAGGCCACATGATATGTAATTCTATTTATGTGAAATGTCCAGAATAGGCAAATCTATAGATATAGGAAGTAGATCAATGGTTGCCTAGGGCTGCAGGGGGTGTTAGAGGGAAGGGGGAGTGACTGCTAATGGATATAGAATTTCTTCTTACGTTTTTAAAACTTTTTATTTTTAGATCTTCTTGGATATCAAGAATATAGGGTTTCTTTCTTTCTTTCTTTTTTTTTTTTTTTGAGACGG
>NW_016824019.1:71963-74537 GCF_001698545.2 Rhinopithecus bieti | reverse complement strand
GTGGGGGACATTGTCTAGTTTCTGGTTTGAAGAAACCTACTATAAAAATATATCTTGGGGGGCTGGGCGCAGTGGCTCATGCCTGTAATCCTAGCACTTTGGGAGGCCAAGGCGTGTGGATCACTTGAGGTCAGGAGTTTGAGACCAGCCTGGCTAACATGGTGAAACCCTGTCTCTACTGAAAATACAAAGACTAGCCGGGAGTGGTGGCACACGCCTGTAGTCTCAGTTATTTGGGAGGCTGAGGCAGGAAAATAGCTTGAACCTGGGAGATTGCAGTGAACAGAGATTGCACCACTGCAATCCAGACTGGGCAACATAGTGAGACTCCTTCTCTCTCTCTCTCTTTATATATATATAATCATATATATTATATATGATAATATATCATTATTATATAATATATAATGTATCATTATATGACACATATCATATAAGATATTATACAATATATATCATATATCATATTATATAATACATATCATATATGATATGATGTTGTATATTATATATTTTTGGACACTGGATATGACTGATATTAAAAAATTGTCAATATTCTTTAGTTGTGATCATGGTAATGTTTAATAAGAGTTTTTATCTTTTAGAGATACAAAAATATTTGCAGATGAAAAGGTATAATGTCTGGGATTTGCTTTAAGATAATCTCTCAGTAGGGATGGCAAAAAAAATTTCTTAAGATAATCTCAGTGGGGTGGGAGAAGTAGTTGGGAATATAGATGAAACAAGATTGGCCATGTGTTCATAATTGTTGAAACCAGGTGATAGATGGTTCATATACTGTACTACTAGTATATATGTTTGGAAATGTTCCAGAGTAAAAGTTTTTTAAGAGGTTCCTTGGAATATTAAATTGAGCCCTAAGTATGCTTTTCCACATAAATCAATATGTTTTTGCCTGGTAGAGTGTATGGAAATTCTTTGTTGACTAACCTTACTAAAGCAGATTATTTGGAGGGCAGAGGGACATACTGGAAAGGCTAAGCTTTGAAATCAGGCCTGGATTTGAGATCCACCACCACTCTTCACTCACCTTGTCAGATGTTTAGACTTTCTGAAGCTCAGTTTCCTCAGCAAACAGGCATAGTAATAATAGTTGCTATCTCCTAGGATTGTTTGAGGAATTAAATAAGATACAGAATACAAAGCTGGTGGCACTGTGCCTGGCAGTGCTCTATAAATATTCGGGGCCAATAATATATCATTGTTTCAGTTACCTGTTGTGGGTTGACTTGGCTCAGCTGGGAGGTTCTTCTACTCTATCTGCTGTCAGCTAGGGTTACAGTCATTTGATGATTAAGTTGGGCTGGAATGACCAAAATGGTTCATGCCATGTGACAAGCAATTGATGCTTTTGGCTGGGAGCTCAGCTAGGGCTGTTGTCCTTAGCACCTACACATGGCCTCTCTGCAAAACTTGGGCTTCTCATCACATGGCAGCAGGGTTCCAAAAGGGAGTGCCCCAAGAACAAATGTGCCAAAAGTGAGGGAGTGGAAGCTGCCAGTCCTCAGCACCTGGACCAGCACAGTGTCATTTCTGCCACATTCTATTGGTTGAAGAGAGTCACGAGACCTGCCCAGATACAATGGGGGGAGAAATAAACTCCACCTCCTGACGGGGAGAGGGACAAAGAATCTGTAGCCATGTTTAATCCACTACATAGTGTATTCCTGTTTCCCTAGTACTTGATCCATAGATAAAGATATTGATTTCAAAGAAACACACCAAAAAACTACTCAATATATGTTTCTGGAAGGTGCTTGCTAAACACCATTTTTCCTGCTGACATTCTTCCTGCTGCTCAGCTGACTAAGCCAGGGCCTGGGGGTGGAGGGATTGGGAGTAGTCACTAGCTTTCCCACCCCTGAGGCTGGATGGGAGAAAAAACCAGGGCAGGACTAAGTCTTCACCGCAGAAACACCTTGGCATAAGTCAGTGGATATCAAAAGTAATTTATGAGATCAAATTAGGTCATCTATTTTTAATTATTGTGGTTATTAATTTGAAAACTTGTAATTCAATACTGTTCTCACATGCAATAATTCTTGAGACTTGAGGAACTGTTAGTGTTCTCTTCCAAAGTATTATTTCCTTAATTCTTTACTTTTAAGGCACAGGGGCTTTCCAAATATTTCCTTCTCTAACTCTTTAACCAACAATTGCTGACTCTCACATTTTCTCTGACATTATCTAAAACCACAGTCCAAGAAGAGTTTTTTTTTGTTTGTTTTTTGTTTTTTTAATGTACATTATACAAACACAAAGTCCTCTATTTTGAGTCAGAAACATTTCCTAGAGCTAAAAAATGCAGTTAGTGGCAAGCTTGGGCAATGTCTGATTACAGCATTTACAGTAAACAAATTATTGATAAAGACACCCAGACACCTCTATAAACAAGGAAGTACAGAACCAGCCATGCTGAACACTGTGTTTATTTTCCACTGAAAGAGGATGCAAACTGCTAATCACAGGCATGCCACAGTTTAATTTCCACACAACAAGACCTTTTTTTGGTTTTCTATTTAAAAAAAACAAACATGATGGCAATCAGGTTTT
>NW_016824019.1:44938-71763 GCF_001698545.2 Rhinopithecus bieti | reverse complement strand
CAAACATGATGGCAATCAGGTTTTGTTCACTGAATTTATTTCTGTAGAATTCTCAAATGCTGTTAATTTTAATACAGGTTATATTTTAAAAGCCTTTTTAAAAAAGCCTTCGGTGCTTCTAACCTTGGATTAATTTTGCTGTTGAGAAGATCTCAGCTAACAGGTGGGATATAAATGCACAGAGAAGGAAATAAACACCGGGTCTTAGACCGTGACCTGAAAGTTATGTCAGAAGAGCTAGGCATTCTATTCACTTGGCCACAAAGCAAATACCATGGCGGATGAAGGGATCGAAGAAGAGGACAGAAGGAATGGCCACATATTTCTAGCTGTTTCTGAACTTCTGAGTGCATAGGGCATACAGCCTTTAGAGGCCCAGGATCATCGTGGTGATGAAAGGAATGGTTGAAAACATTTCCTTAGAACTGAATTGTCCTTGTCTAAGTTAAGACCCTTACTCATATACTTGAGAAGATTTCAGACTTGTTTGAGACTCTGACTTACTTGAGCCCTTTCTGACTTGTTTCAGACCCCTTCTGGTGAATTAGATACACTTCCTGATGTGGAAGGGACTCTTCCTAACTTATTTAAGACCCTTCCTGACACGTTTGAGCCCATTCCTAACTTGCTTCAGACCCATCTTTCATATAAGAGACTCTTCCTGACATATTTGAGACAGTTTCTGACTTGATTGAGATACTTCCTGATATATTTGAGACATTTCCTGACTTGTTTGAGACTTCCTAATTATTTAAGACTCTTCCTGACCTATTTGTGCCTCTTCCTGACTTGTTTGGAACCCTTCCGGACATGTTTGAGATCCTTCCTGATGTATTTGAGACTAGTCCTGAGGACTTTGACACACTTCCTGAGACAGTTCCCAATGATTTGTTTGCAATGATGCCTGCCATTTGAGACAGTTGCCAATATTTTTGAGATTTGTTCTGTCTGAGATCCTTCCAGACATATTTCCAATTCTGTCGGACAACTTGGAGACACATCCTGACTTGTTTGAGACCTTTCTTGGCATGTTTAAGACCATTCCTGGTGTCTTGAGAATATTTCCATGTGTTTGAGACGCTTACATATTTAAAATTCTTCTGAACCAGATGCAGTGGCTGACACCCCAGCACTTTGGAAGGCCAAGGCGAGAGGACTGCTTGACGTCAGGAGTTTGAGACCAGCCTGGCAACATAGTGAGACCCACAAAAAATAAAATAAAATGTTAGCCAGGCATGGTGGCATGTGTCTGTAAGTCCAAGCCACTTGGGAGGGTGAGATGAGAGGATTACTTGAGCCCAGGAGGTCAAGACTGCAGTGAGCCATAATCATGCCACTGCACTCCAACCTGGGCAACAGAGCAAGACTCTGTCTCAAAAAAATAGAAAATAAAACTCTTCTGGACTACGTTAGCCACTTCCTAATTTGTCTGTGATGATTTCTGACGTGTTTGAGACCACACCTGACATATTTCAGATCCTTCCTGACATGTTTAAGACCCTTCATGACTTTTTCTACAGTCTTGCTAACTGTGTGAGAAACTTCTTGACATGTTTGAGACCTTTCCTAGGTTGTTTGAGACCCTGCTTGATCTATCTGTGAAATGTCCCGATGTATTTAAGACTCTCCCAGTCAGGTTTCAAACCCCTCATGACTTGCAGAAGACGATTCTGACATGTTAGAGAACTTTGTTGACTACTTGAGACTCCTCCTCTCTGTGACCCTTCCAAAAGTATTTGAGACCCTTCTTGACTCGGTGAGACTCTTCCTGACAAAGACCCTTCCTGAGATAACAAAAACTAACTGACGACTATGATATCCTTCCTGCCATGTTTGAGACAATGTCTGGCTAGTTTGAGACACTTCCTAACATATCTGACCCCTTTCCTGCCTTGATTGAGACCATTTGTGATTGTTTGATTCACTTCATGACATGTTTGAGACACTTCTTAGGGTGTTAGAAATATTGACTGATACAGTTAATCCCTCCCTGTATGTTTAAAACCCTTTCTGATGAATCTGAGACTCTTCCTGTATTATTATTTGAGACAGGGTCTTGCTCTGTCACCCAGGCTGGAGTGCAGTGGCGTGATCACAGCTCACTGCAATCTTGGCCTCCTGGGCTCAAGTGATCCTCGCACCTCAGCCTCCCAAGTAGCTGGGACTATAGGCGTGTGCCATCACGCCAGGCTAATTTTCGGTAGAGATGGGGTTTTGCCATGTTGCCCAGGCTGGCCTCAAACTCCTGGGCTCAAGGGATTTACCCACCTCAGCCTCCCAAAGTGCTGGGATTACAGGCATGAGCCACTGGGCCCAGCCTCCTCCTGTATTATTGAGACCTTTCCTGATATATTTGAAACTTGTACCGATGACTTTGACACTTTTTCTGACTCGTTTGAGGCCATACCTGAAGTGTCTGAGACTCTTTCAGAGCCTTACTCTATTAGTCCATTCTCATGCTGCTAATAAAGAAGACATACCCGAGACTGGGTAATTTATAAAGGAAAGAGGTTTAATCGACTCACAGTTCCACATAGCTGGGGAAGCCTCAGGAAACTTACAATCTTGGCAGAAGGGGGAGCAAACACGTCCTTCTTCACATGGTGGCAGCAAGGACAAGTGCTGAGCAAAGTAGGGGAAAAGCCCCTTATAAAACCATCAGAGCTCATGAGAACTCACTACCATGAGAAGAGCATGGAAGTAACCATCCCTGTGATTCAATTATCTCCCACTGGGTCCCTCCCATGAAACATGGGGATTATGAGAACTACAATTCAAGATGAGATTTGGCCAAACCATATCACTTACTGACATATCTAAAAGGCCTTCTGGGCTGAGTGTGGTGGCTCATGCCTGTAGTCCTAACACTCTGGGAGGCCGAGGCAAAAGGATCACTTGAGCTCAGGCGTTCGAGACCAGTCTGGGCAACATGACAAAACCCCATCTCTACTAAACATACAAAAATTAGCTGGGTGTGGTGGAACATGCCTGTGGTCCCAGCTACTCGGGAGGCTGAGTTGGGAGGATTGCTTGAACCTGGGAGGCAGAAGCTGCAGTGAGTCAAGATCCCCTCTTCATTCTTTTGAGATGCTCCCTGATGTATTTGAGACCTTTGCTGAATGTTTAAGACTCTTCCTGTTGACTTTGAGATACATCCTGACAAATGTGAGACCCTTCCCTACTTGCTCAAGACTCTTCCTGATATATTTGAAAACTTTTCTGACTTGTTTGAAACTCTTCCTGAGCTATCTGAAATCCTTCTGACATGTCTGAGACCATTCTTGAGGGATCTGAGAGTCTTCCTGACTTTAAGACCTTTACTGAAGTCTTTAAAACTCTTCCTAGCTATATTCATATACTGCGGAGAGCAACCAATCTGAGGCTAAAGTGAAGTTACAAAGTTGCACTCCTATGCAAACAAAGACTTGGCCCACAATCCGTCTGACTGGTTGCAGAAAGCAACTAATCAGAGGTACTTTCAGTTTTCCATCTGCCATGCAGAAAAGTGGGGGTTTGCAAAGGGAGTAGCCTCTGGTCTTTTTGTTACTTAGGTGTGGAAAGTCGGGATTTTCCTTTCAATTTAGCTCTAGGAAGTCAGCATAAATCGGCCTTAGGTTCCCTGCCTCCCAAGATCCTGCTTCATGAGATCTTTTCTGGCTTTTTTGAGTCCCTTCCTGACTTTCTTGAGACCCTTCCTGACATGTTTGAGACTCTCTCAGATGTATTCAAGACCCCTCCATCTTTCTGAGACACCATACAGAATTATTTACACCTCAGACTTACTACTTTGAGAAACCCCTGACTTGTTTGAGATGTTTCCTGATGTGTTTGAGAACTTTCCTCTATGTTCTAGACAGTTCCTGAGAAGTTTAAGACACTTTCTCTCATGTCACTTACTGTCAAATACTCATTTTGACTTTTTTTTTTTTTTTTTTTAAACAGAGTCTCACTCTGTTCCCAAGGCTAGAGTGCAGTGGTGTGATCTCGGCTTACTGCAACCTCTGCCTCCCCGGGTTCAAGTGATTCTCTTGCCTCAGCCTCCCAAGTAGCTGGGATTACAGGCATGCACCAGCACGCCTAACTAATTTTTATATTTTTAGTAGAGAAGGGGTTTCACCATGTTGGCCAGGTTGGTCTCAAACTCCCTACCTCAGGTAATGGACCCATCTCGGCCTCCCAAAGTGCTGGGATTACAGGCATGAGCCACCGTACCTGGCCCACATATCTTTTTGATATAACAATTTATTTTGCTTTGGACACACAAAGAACTTCTGGATCATAGATAATTCTGTTTTTAGTTCTTGAGAAATCACTATACTGCTTTCCATAGAGGATATACTAATTTACATTCCCACCAATAGGGTAACTGTTCCCTTTTCTCCACATTCTTGCCAGTGTCTATTTTTTGTCTTTTTTTTTTTTTTTTTTTTTTTTTTCTTTTTTGAGATGGGGTCTTGTTCTGTTGCTAAGGCTGGAATGCAGTGGCATGATCAAAGCTCACTACAGCCTACCTTCTGAACTCAAGCCATCCTCCCATCTCAGCCTCCCGAGTAGCTGGGACTACAGGCATGCACCATCACGCTCTGCAAATTTTAAAATTTTTTGTAGAGACGGGGTCTCCCTATGTTGCCCAGGCTTGTCTCAAACTCCTGGCTTCAAGGAATCCTCTCACCTAAGCCTCCCAAAGTCTTAGGATTACAAGCGTGAGCCATTGTGCCCAGCAATTTTTTGTTGTTGTTGTTGAGACTGAGTCTTGCTCTATTGCCAAGGCTGGAGTGCAGTGGCGTGATCTTGGCTCACTGCAACCTCCGCCTCCCAGGTTCAAGCAATTCTCCTGCCTCAGCCTCTTGAGTAGCCAGGACTACAGGCATGCACCACCATGCCCGGCTAATTTTTTTTTTTTTTTAGACAGAGTCTTGCTCTGTCACCAGGCTGGCGTGCAGTGGCACGATCTTGGCTCACTGCAACCTCCGCCTCCCAGGTTCAAGCCATTCTCCTGGCTCAGCCTCCCGAGTAGCTGGGATNTGCAGTGGCATGATCAAAGCTCACTACAGCCTACCTTCTGAACTCAAGCCATCCTCCCATCTCAGCCTCCCGAGTAGCTGGGACTACAGGCATGCACCATCACGCTCTGCAAATTTTTAAAATTTTTTGTAGAGACGGGGTCTCCCTATGTTGCCCAGGCTTGTCTCAAACTCCTGGCTTCAAGGAATCCTCTCACCTAAGCCTCCCAAAGTCTTAGGATTACAAGCGTGAGCCATTGTGCCCAGCAATTTTTTGTTGTTGTTGTTGAGACTGAGTCTTGCTCTATTGCCAAGGCTGGAGTGCAGTGGCGTGATCTTGGCTCACTGCAACCTCCGCCTCCCAGGTTCAAGCAATTCTCCTGCCTCAGCCTCTTGAGTAGCCAGGACTACAGGCATGCACCACCATGCCCGGCTAATTTTTTTTTTTTTTTAGACAGAGTCTTGCTCTGTCACCAGGCTGGCGTGCAGTGGCACGATCTTGGCTCACTGCAACCTCCGCCTCCCAGGTTCAAGCCATTCTCCTGGCTCAGCCTCCCGAGTAGCTGGGATTATAGGCACCCACCATCACACCCAGCTAATTTTTGTATTTTTAGTAGAGAAGGGGTTTCACCATGTTGGCCAGGATGGTCTCGATCTTCTGACCTCGTGATCCGCCCACCTTGGCCTCCCAAAGTGCTGGGATTACAGGCGTGAGCCACCACACCCAGACCCTGCTAAATTTTTTTGTATTTTTAGTAGAGACAGGGTTTCACCACTTTGGTCAGGCTAGTCTCGAACTCCTAACCTCAAATGATTTTCCCGCCACAGCTTCCCAAAGTGCTGGGATTACAGGCATGAACCACCATGCCCAGCCATTACCTGCCACTTTCAAGATTTTCTTCTTGTCTTTGGTTTTCAGCATTCTTGCTGTGATGTATCTGTTTGTGGATCACTTTGCATTCATCCTATTTGGTATTCACTGAGTTTCCTATATAGTTTTCATCAAATTTAGGAATTTTTCAGCCATTACTTTTTGGAATATTTTTTCTGCTCCTTTATCTCTCTCCTCTCCTTCTTGTATTCCCGTTATATTGGCTCAATGTGCTTAATGGTGGACCACGTTTCTGAGGCTCTGTTTTTCTTCATTCTGTTTTCTCTTTGTTCTTCAGACTGCATAATCTCCATTGATCTATCTTCAAGTTAACTGATTATTTCTTCTCTCAGTTCAAATCTACTTCTGAGCTCCTCTAGTAAATTTTTCATTTCAACTGTAGTTTTCAACTCTGGAATTTCCATTTTGTTCTTTTTCATAACTTCTATTTCTTTACTGATATTTCTTATTTGATGGGACACTGTCATCATACCTTCCTTTTCTTCTTTAAGCATGATTTCCTTTAACTCTTTGACTATATTTGTAATGGCTACCATGTAGTTTTTTCCCATTAAACCTTACATCTGGTTGTTCTCACAGACAGCTTGTTTCCTTTTTGTTCTGGTGTATGAATCACATTTTTCTGTTTCTTTGTATGTCTTATAATTTTCTTTGTTGAAAACTGGACATTTTATATATCATAGCAACTCTAGGTACTAGTCCCCTTGCCCCAGGGCTTGTTATTGTCATTTGCTTGTTTATTTGCTTAGTGACTGACTGGATTATTTTAGTGAAGTCCATTTCCTCTGCAGCATGAAGTCTCTGATGTCATTCTTCAGAGAGCAAAGTCTTGGGCATAAGCAGTCACCCTGGGATGAAAGTGGTTTTAGTAGGGCTCTCTTTATGCTGTCCCTGATCACACTCAGCTGTTAAACTCCACTAATTACTGGCTGATTGCTCTATTCTTTTCAACAATGCCGTGGGGGCATAAATTGTTCCACAGACTGATCCCATTAAATTCAGGCTCCTTTGCAATGATAGTTTTTGAGGTCAGTGTTTGAAGTTTGTTCTGACTCTAGTAGGCCTACTTTTAGCTGTCACTTACCCTGGTTCTCTCTGGTAAACTAGGTGGCCTATGGTTTATTTATTTCATTTATTTAATCAGTGTATTTATTTAGAGACAGAATCTCACTCTGTGTTCCAAGCTGGAGTGCAGTGGCACAATCTCAGCTCACTGCAACTTCTGCCTCCTGGGCTCAAGCAGTCCTCCCACTTCAGCCTCCTGAGTAGCTGAGGCAGTAGGTGTACACCACCATGCCTGGCTAATTTTTGTATTTTTTGTAGAAACAGGATTTCACCATGTTGCCCAGGCTGGTTTTGAACTTCTGAGCTCAAGCAATCCTCCCACCTTGGCCTCCCAAAGTGCTGGGATTATAGGCATGAGCCACTGCACCTGGCCTTATCAGTCTCCTCTTAATCACGTTCCACCAAAACCTCCATTGTTTTTGAGAGCTTCCTTAGCCTTTAACGTCTCCACACTATGTTTCAAATAAAGGTAGTTCCTTTGGGAAGAGCTTCAGAACCCTCCGTTTTATGGCATGCCTGTCCCTCTGTCAGAGGCATGTGAACCAGAGCAACTCTATCTTGAGTAGGAGCTGGGTAAAATGAGGCTGAGACCTACTGGGCTGCATTCCCAGACAGCTAAGACATTCTAAATCACAGGATGAGGTAGGAGATCGGCAAAAGGTCAGGTCATAAAGAACTTGCTGATAAAACAGGTTGCAGTAAAGAAGCCAGCTAAAACCCGCCAAAACCAAGATGGTGACAACAGTGACCTCTGGTCGTCCTCACTGCCACACTCCCACCAGCACCATGACAGTTTACAAATGCCATGGCAATGTCAGAAAGTTACCCTATATGGTCTAAAAAGCGGAGGCATGAATAATCCACCCATTGTTTAGCATATCATCAAGAAATAACCATAAAAATGGGCAACCAGCAGCTCTCGAGGCTGTTCTTTCTATGGAGTATCCAGTCTTTTATTCCTTTACTTTCTTAATAAACTTGCTTTCACTTTACCATATGGACTCGCCCTGAATTCTTTCTTGTATGAGATCCAAGAACCCTCTCTGGGGGTCTGGACCAGGACCCCTTTCCTGTAACACCTCTGGGCAAAATTTTGGAGCTGTGGCTCCAGAGCTTGAAGAAGGGAGAGTGGCACACTTCTCTCTGAGTGATGCCTCTGCTTTAGGAGCTGGGCACTGAGTGGGGATGGAGTCAGGGTGGGGGGGGGTAGCTTCTGTTCTTTTTTGCCTGCCTCTTCTTGCATGGAACCTCTGTCATACTAACAAGCTGAGGTAAGAGTGATCAGGGCCCCAGCATTCTCAATGCAGCACACCTGAGGTAGAGCCTGCACTCAAGGAATGGGGGCTGTGTGAAAGAACGGAGCCTTTGTCTCTCAGCCTCACTCACCTGGAACACCTCTGCAACAGGTACCTAGGGGATGGCATAATAAATGCTGAAGTTCTGTCCCTTCTGGGAACATATAGTAGACTGTTACTGGGAGACTGGGGGAGAGGGAGACCTGAGTCCTTGGCTGCACCCGCCTAGAGTAGAGTGTCCATCATGCTAAGCTGGGAAGGGGAGGGAGGGAGCAGCTTGTGGGTCAAACGCCATTAGACTGACACTGTTCTTACCGAGTTTTAGTAGATTTTCTCAAATGAATGTTTCTTTATTTGCACTATGCTCTTAGGACCATTTCCAGATACTTTAAATGGTGGTTTTAAAAATAAATTTCACAGTTTTGAGGGGAAGCAGGTGTGCAAAGCTCCTCATGATGCCATTCCAGAAGAACTTCCAAAAAGAGTTTTAATGATCTCAGGAAGGGTCTCAAACAGACAAGAAAGGCCTCTGATCTGTCAGGAACAGTCTCAAACCACTCAGGAAGTGTCTCAAACATGTCAGGACAGGCTTAACATTTGTCAGGCAGAATTTTAAATGGGCCCAAAAGGGTCTTAAACACAGAGGAGGACTCTAGAATACTTCAGGAATGTGACAGACAAGTCAGGAACAGTCTCAAAGACATTCAAAGGAGTCAGAAATACCTCACAAAGAGTTTCAACTGCTTGAAGAAGGGTCTCAGCAACTCAGGAAAGGTCTTAAGCATGTCAGGAATGGTCTCAGAGTCAGCAAGGGCTTCAAATATGTTGGGTCTCAAATATGTCAGCAATGTCTCAAGAAGGCAGAAAGAAACCCATATGTCAGGAAGCATCTCAAACCAGTCAAGAAGGATATCAGGATACTTAGAATTTTAAATTTGTCAGTAAGGTCCTCAAACAGATTAAAAGAGTCTCAAATATGTCAGGAAAGTTTAAAATATATCAGAAAGGGTCTCCAACAAGTAAAAAAGAGCTTCAAACAAGTCACAAAGGGTCCCAAATGTGTCAGGAAAAGTCTCAATCAGACAGGAAGTGACTCATTCAAAAAGGATAGAATACAAGCCATGAAAGTCTCAAACATTTCAGAAAGAGCCTCATTTTTGTCACGTGGTATTTTAATATATCTGATGGGGTCTCATATAGACAGAAAGAGACTCATGTCAGTAAGGGCCTCAGAAAAGTCAGGAAAGATTTCAAATATGTCAAGAAGGGTCTCAGTATGTTAAAAAGAGTCTCAAATATGTCAGAAAGGGTCTCAAACATAAGAAAAGGCTCAAATATATCAGTAAGGGTTTCAAATGGGTTTTGAATAACTCAGAAAGAGCCTCAAACATTTCAGAAACTACTTGAAATATATAAAAAGGATCTCAAATACATTGGGTAGTTTCCCAAACAAGTTGAGAAAGTCCTCAAAGCAGTCAATAAGAACTTTATTTATTTATTTTTATGTATTTATTTTTTGAGATGGAGTGTCGCTCTGTCGCCCAGGCTGGAGTGCAGTGGCGTGATCTCAGCTCACTGCAACCTCCGCTTCCCGGGTTTAAGCTATTCTCCTGCCTCAGCCTCCCCAGTAGCTGGGACTACAGGTGCGTACCACCATGTGCAGCTAATTTTTGTATTTTTAGTACAGACGGGGTTTCACCATGTTGTCCAGGCTGGTCTCAAACTCCTGACCTCAGGTGATCTACCCACCTCAGCCTCCCAAAGTGCTGGGATTACAGGTGTGAGCCACGGTACCCGGCCTAAGAAGAGCTTTAAATGAATCAATAAAGCTTTCAAACAGAAGCAGAGTCTCCAATATGTCTGGATAGATTTCAAACACATGGGAAAGCGTGTCAAGCAAGCCATAATGCTCTAAAATGTGTCCAGAAGAGCCCCCCGAAATAATCAGAAAAGGTCTCAGACATGTTAGGAAGGGTCTTGGCAAACCAGGAAGCATCTTGAAAAGTCAAGAAGAGTCTCAAGTATATCACAAAGGGTCTCCAATTGGATGGAAATGCCTCCAATAGTCAGGAAAGTTCTCAGGTCTGTTAGGAAGGGTCTCAATAGCATCACATGTCTCACATGTTAGGAAACATCTCAAACAATTCAGGAGGAGTCTCAAATACATCAGAAATGGTCTCAACTGGATAGGAAGAATTTCAATGTGTCAGGAAGAGGCTTAATCCATCAGGAAGAGTCTCAAACAAGTCATTAGGTGTCTCAACCATGTCAGGGAGGGTCTCAAACAAGTTACTAAGAATCTCAAACAGAAAGGAAGAGTCTCAAATAGTCAGAAAATACCACAAACACATCATAACATTCTTCCGATGAGTCAGGAGGGTTGCAAAGATGACAAGATGTTCTCAAAATGATCTAGGTGTATCTGGGGTAGTAGAGAATATAATTTAATACACAAGGTCTCGAACATGTTCCTAAAGGTCTTAAAAGTCAGGATAGGTCTTAAATATGTCAGGAAGTATCTCAAAGTTGAAAGTTATCAGGAAGGTTTTTTTGTAATACAATTTTTTAAAATTTCCATAGGTTTTGGAGAACAAGTGGTATTTGGTTACGTGAGTAAGTTCTTTAGTGGTGATTTGTGAGATTTTGGTACACCCATCACCCAAGCAGTGTAGACTGGACCCAGTTTGCAGTCTTTTATTCCTCACCCCTTCCCACCCTTTCTCCTGAGTCCCCGAAGTTCATTTTATCATTCTTATGCCTTTGCATCCTCATAGCTTAGCTCCCACTTATGAGTGAGAACATACAATGCTTGTGTTTCCATTCCTGAGTTACTTCACTTAAAATAATAGTCTCTAATCCCACCCAGGTTGCTGTGAATGCCATTAATTCATTCCTTTTATGACTGAGCAGTATTCCATCGTATATATCCATACCACAGTTTGTTTATCCACTCATTGATTGATGGGCATTTGAGCTGGCTCCATATTTTGCAATTGTGAATTGTGCTGCTATAAACATGCATGTGTAAGTATCTTTTCATATAATGACTTCTTTTCCTCTGAGTAGATAACCCAGTAATGGAATTGCAGAATCAAATGGTAGTTCTACTTTTATTTCCTTGAGGAATCTCCACATTGTTTTCACAGGGGTTGTACTAGTTTACATTCCCACCAGCAGTGTAGAAATGTTCCCTTTTCACTGCATCCACGCCAATAAAATTTTATTAATATATAACTCACATGTAGTACAAATTACCACTTTTACGTGTACAATTTGGTGGTTTCTTGAATATACACAAGGTTGTGCAACCTTCACCACTATCTAATTCCAGAATATTTTCATCATCCTAGAAAGAAACCCCATACCCCTTAGCAGTCATTCCCCATTCCTCCTTACTGCCACCCAGTGGCAACAACTAATCTATTAATACTTTTGTTTCTATGGATCTGCCTATTCTGGACATTCCATATAAATGGAATCATACAATATGTGGCCTTTTTTCTCTGGCTCTCTTTTCTTAGTATAATGTTTTCAAGCTCCATCTAGGTAGTACCATGTATTGGTACTTAATTCCTTTTATGGCTGAATAATATTCCATTGTATGGATATACCACATTTTATTTACCCATTTATTAGCTGATAGACATTTGGGTGGTTTCCACTTTTGCCTATTATTAATACTGCTGCAGTGAACATTTGAAAACAAGTTTTGTGTGAACATAAGTTTTCATTTCTCTTGGGAAATTCCATCTAGGAGTAGAATTGTTGGGTCATGTAGTAAGGAAGAGTTTTCATCACCTCAGGACAGGTCATAGATAAAACAAGAAGGATCTCAATCATACAGGAAGGATTCAAATACATCAGGAAGTGTCTCACACATGTCATAAATACTCTCAAAGAGAGAGGCAGTGTCTCAAATACATTACAAATAGTATCAAACAACTTGGTAATGGTCTCAATGTAGTCAGGAAGATTTTAAAGTGTCAGTACCTGAGATGAACATCTTAAATATGCCACAAAAGGGTCTCAAAATTAAAGCAAGAGTATCAATCAATCAATCAGTAAAGCTCAGCTCATAAACCTGTTAAGAAGGGTCTCAAAAAATAACAGAAAGGGTCTCAAATAGTTAGGAAAGGTAGCAATGTCAGGAAGAGTCTCAAATATATCAGGAGTCATCTTACTCACACAAGAAGAGTCTCAAATAGTTCGGATATGTATCTAACACGGCAATAGAAGACTCAAGCAAGGTAAGGGTCTGAAATTGGGAAGGAAAGGTCTCACATTTGTCAGGCAGAGTTTAAAGTATGTCTCTAATGGTTCTAAATAGATACGCAAAATTAGGAAGAGTCTCAAATACATTAGCAGGAGTCTCAAAGCTGTCAAGAAGAGTCTTGAACATGTCAGAAAGGGTCATAAATAGAGAGAAAATGTCTGAAGTCCTCACAAATGATCTCAAACAAATCAGGAACAGTTTCAAAGTAGTCAGGAAGAGTTTCAAATAGGTCAGTAAGAGTCTGGAACAAAGAGGAACAGTCTCAAATATCAGGGAAGGTCACAAATATATCAAGAAGTCTCAAGCTTGTCAGGAAGAATCTCAAACAATTNCAAACCAGGAAGCATCTTGAAAAGTCAAGAAGAGTCTCAAGTATATCACAAAGGGTCTCCAATTGGATGGAAATGCCTCCAATAGTCAGGAAAGTTCTCAGGTCTGTTAGGAAGGGTCTCAATAGCATCACATGTCTCACATGTTAGGAAACATCTCAAACAATTCAGGAGGAGTCTCAAATACATCAGAAATGGTCTCAACTGGATAGGAAGAATTTCAATGTGTCAGGAAGAGGCTTAATCCATCAGGAAGAGTCTCAAACAAGTCATTAGGTGTCTCAACCATGTCAGGGAGGGTCTCAAACAAGTTACTAAGAATCTCAAACAGAAAGGAAGAGTCTCAAATAGTCAGAAAATACCACAAACACATCATAACATTCTTCCGATGAGTCAGGAGGGTTGCAAAGATGACAAGATGTTCTCAAAATGATCTAGGTGTATCTGGGGTAGTAGAGAATATAATTTAATACACAAGGTCTCGAACATGTTCCTAAAGGTCTTAAAAAGTCAGGATAGGTCTTAAATATGTCAGGAAGTATCTCAAAGTTGAAAGTTATCAGGAAGGTTTTTTTGTAATACAATTTTTTAAAATTTCCATAGGTTTTTGGAGAACAAGTGGTATTTGGTTACGTGAGTAAGTTCTTTAGTGGTGATTTGTGAGATTTTGGTACACCCATCACCCAAGCAGTGTAGACTGGACCCAGTTTGCAGTCTTTTATTCCTCACCCCCTTCCCACCCTTTCTCCTGAGTCCCCGAAGTTCATTTTATCATTCTTATGCCTTTGCATCCTCATAGCTTAGCTCCCACTTATGAGTGAGAACATACAATGCTTGTGTTTCCATTCCTGAGTTACTTCACTTAAAATAATAGTCTCTAATCCCACCCAGGTTGCTGTGAATGCCATTAATTCATTCCTTTTTATGACTGAGCAGTATTCCATCGTATATATCCATACCACAGTTTGTTTATCCACTCATTGATTGATGGGCATTTGAGCTGGCTCCATATTTTTGCAATTGTGAATTGTGCTGCTATAAACATGCATGTGTAAGTATCTTTTTCATATAATGACTTCTTTTCCTCTGAGTAGATAACCCAGTAATGGAATTGCAGAATCAAATGGTAGTTCTACTTTTATTTCCTTGAGGAATCTCCACATTGTTTTTCACAGGGGTTGTACTAGTTTACATTCCCACCAGCAGTGTAGAAATGTTCCCTTTTCACTGCATCCACGCCAATAAAATTTTTATTAATATATAACTCACATGTAGTACAAATTACCACTTTTACGTGTACAATTTGGTGGTTTCTTGAATATACACAAGGTTGTGCAACCTTCACCACTATCTAATTCCAGAATATTTTCATCATCCTAGAAAGAAACCCCCATACCCCTTAGCAGTCATTCCCCATTCCTCCTTACTGCCACCCAGTGGCAACAACTAATCTATTAATACTTTTTGTTTCTATGGATCTGCCTATTCTGGACATTCCATATAAATGGAATCATACAATATGTGGCCTTTTTTCTCTGGCTCTCTTTTCTTAGTATAATGTTTTCAAGCTCCATCTAGGTAGTACCATGTATTGGTACTTAATTCCTTTTTATGGCTGAATAATATTCCATTGTATGGATATACCACATTTTATTTACCCATTTATTAGCTGATAGACATTTGGGTGGTTTCCACTTTTTGCCTATTATTAATACTGCTGCAGTGAACATTTGAAAACAAGTTTTTGTGTGAACATAAGTTTTCATTTCTCTTGGGAAATTCCATCTAGGAGTAGAATTGTTGGGTCATGTAGTAAGGAAGAGTTTTCATCACCTCAGGACAGGTCATAGATAAAACAAGAAGGATCTCAATCATACAGGAAGGATTCAAATACATCAGGAAGTGTCTCACACATGTCATAAATACTCTCAAAGAGAGAGGCAGTGTCTCAAATACATTACAAATAGTATCAAACAACTTGGTAATGGTCTCAATGTAGTCAGGAAGATTTTAAAGTGTCAGTACCTGAGATGAACATCTTAAATATGCCACAAAAGGGTCTCAAAATTAAAGCAAGAGTATCAATCAATCAATCAGTAAAGCTCAGCTCATAAACCTGTTAAGAAGGGTCTCAAAAAATAACAGAAAGGGTCTCAAATAGTTAGGAAAGGTAGCAATGTCAGGAAGAGTCTCAAATATATCAGGAGTCATCTTACTCACACAAGAAGAGTCTCAAATAGTTCGGATATGTATCTAACACGGCAATAGAAGACTCAAGCAAGGTAAGGGTCTGAAATTGGGAAGGAAAGGTCTCACATTTGTCAGGCAGAGTTTAAAGTATGTCTCTAATGGTTCTAAATAGATACGCAAAATTAGGAAGAGTCTCAAATACATTAGCAGGAGTCTCAAAGCTGTCAAGAAGAGTCTTGAACATGTCAGAAAGGGTCATAAATAGAGAGAAAATGTCTGAAGTCCTCACAAATGATCTCAAACAAATCAGGAACAGTTTCAAAGTAGTCAGGAAGAGTTTCAAATAGGTCAGTAAGAGTCTGGAACAAAGAGGAACAGTCTCAAATATCAGGGAAGGTCACAAATATATCAAGAAGTCTCAAGCTTGTCAGGAAGAATCTCAAACAATTAAGTACAGGTTTCAAACATGTCAGGGAGGGTCTCAAACAATCAAGAGTCTCATGCCAGTCAGAAAGGGTTTGGAACATCCTTCAGGGAGGGCCTCAACATCATCAGGAAGAGTCTTATTATGTGAGAATATGTTTCAAACATTACAGAGAGTGTCAAAGAGAGAAGGGTCTGTAATGCATTATGAATTCTCTCAAGTCAGACTGGAAGTTTTCTTGAAGTAGTAAGGAAGAGCTTTTAAATTTGTCAGCAATGGGCTAGGTGTGGTGGCTCACACCTGTAATCCCAGCACTTTGGGAGGCCGAGGCAGGCAGATAACTTAAGATCAAGAGTTCAAGACCAGCCTGGCCAATATGGTGAAATCCTGTCTCTACTAAAAGTACAAAAATTAGCCAGGCGGCCAGGTGCGGTGGCTCACGCCTGTAATCCCAGCACTTTGGGAGGCCGAGGCGGGTGGATCACGAGGTCAGGAGATCGAGACCATCCTGGCTAACACAGTGAAACCCTGTCTCTACTAAAAATACAAAAAAAGTTAGCCGGGTGTGGTGGCAGCTACCTGTAGTCCCAGCTACTCGGGAGGCTGAGGCAGGAGAACAGCATGAACCCAGGAGGCGGAGCTTGCAGTGAGCCGAGATGGCGCCACTGCACTCCAGCCTGGGCTACAGAGTGAGACTCTGCCTCAAAAAAAAAAAAAAAAATTAGCCAGGCATGGTGGTGCACACCTGTAGTCCTAGCTACTCAGGAGGCTGAGGTACGAGGATCACTTGAACCTGGGAGGCAGAGGTTACAGTGAGCCAAGATCGCACCAGTGCACTCCAGCCTGGGCAACAGAGTGAGACTCTGTCTCAAAAAAGTAAATAAATAAATAAATAAATAAATAAATTTGTCAGCAAGGGGTGCCAACATGCAGGAAAGGGTCTCAAGGAAGTCAGAAAAGATCTCTAATATATTAGGATAAGTCTCAAAAAGTCATGAAGGCTCTGAGCCTTCATGAAACCTGTCAGAAAGAGGGTTAAATATGTCACAGCCAGGTGAGGTGGCTCATGCCTGTAATCCCTGCACTTTGGGAGGCTCAGGTGGGCAGATCACTTGAGGCCAGGAGTTCTAGACCAGCCTGGACAACATGGCAAGATCCTGTCTCTACAAAAAATAAAAAAATTAGCCAGGCAGGGTGGCACTTGCTTGTAGTCCCAGCTACTTGGAAGGCTGAGGCAGGAGGATTACCTGAGCCTGGGAGGTTGAGGCTATAGTGAGCTATGACTGTGCCACTGCACTCAAGCCTGGGCAACAGTGCAAGACCCTGTCTCGAAATTTAAAAATGTCACAGTTGGGCATGGTGGCTCACACCTGTAATCCCAGCATTTTGGGAGGCCAAGGCAGGGGAATCATTTGAGGTCAGGAGTTCAAGACCAGCCTGGCCAACATGGTGAAACCCTATCTCTACTAAAAATACAAAAATTAGCCAAGCATGGTGGCAAGCACCTGTAATTCCAGCTACTTGGGAGGCTGAGGCATGAAAATCGCTTGGACCAGGGAAGCGGAGATTGCAGTGAGCCGAGATGGCGCCACTGCACTCCAGGCTTGGCAATAAAGCGAGACTGTCAAATGAACAAACAAAAATGTCTCAAAGGTTCTCTAACACATTGAAGAGGTCTCAAACACATCAAAAGCAGTCTGGAATATGGCAGAAAAGGACCCAAGCTTGTCAGGAAATATCCAGAACAGAGAGGAAGATTTTCATACACTTGAGGAAGCATTACAAACAGGTCTGGAGGTTTCTCAAAGTAGTAAGGAAGAGTTACAAATGAGTCAGGAAGAGTCTTAAACAGAAATGGAGTGTCCCTGATACAACCTAGAGTGAGTGTCAGCATGTCAGAAATGATCTCAGGCTGGGCACAGTGGCTCACACCTGTCATCCCAGAACTTTGGGAGGCCAAGGTGGCCAGATCACTTGAGATCAGGAGTTTGAGACCAGCCTGGCCGACATAGTGAAACCACGACTCTACCGAAAATACAAAAATTATCCGGGCGTGGTGGCACGTGCCTGTAATCCCAGCTACTCGGGAGGCTGAGGCAGGAGAATCGCTTGAACCCAGGAGGCAGAGGCTGCAGTGAGCCGAGATCACGCCAACTGCACTCCAGCCTGGGAGATACAGCAAGACTCAGTCTTAAAACAAACAAACAAACAAACAAAAATGATGCTAATGTTCTCTAACACATTAAAGAGGTCCCAAACACATCAAAAACAGTCTCAAATATGACAGAAAAGGACTCAAGCTTGTCAGGAAATATCCAGAACAGAGAGGAAGAGTTTCGTATACATGAGGAAGCATTACAAACAGACCTCCAGGTCTGGAGGTTTCTCAGTAGTAAGGAAGAGTTACAAATAAGTCAGGAAGAGTCTTAAAAAGAAATGGAGTGTCCCTGATACAACCTAGAGAGTCAGCATGTCAGAAATGATCTCCAGCTGTCAGGAGGGGTTGCAAAAAAACATCAGGAAGAATCGCAAATACATCGGGAAGAGTGGCAAACATATCAGGAGGTGTTGCAAAGAGAGGGGAAGGGTCTCACATGCATCAGGAATCTTCTCAAACAAGTCTCAAAGGCCTCAAAATAGTCAGAAGGAGTATTAAGTATGCAAATAAAGGGTGCCAAAAGAAAGAAAAAGACCGAAATACCTCAGGAATGCTCTCAAACTTGTCAGGAGAGATTTCAAGTAAGTTGGGAAGGGTCTTGAGCAAGTCAGAGACGATTCCTAACAGGGTAGAAAGTCACAGAGAAGTCATGGATGCTTGGCCGGGCGCAGTGGCTCCCGTCTGTAATCCCAGCACTTTGGGAGGCCAAGGCGGGCAGATCACTTGAAGTCAGGAGTTCGAGACCAGCCTGGCCAAAATGGCGAAACCCAATCTCCACCAAAAATATAAAAAATTAGCCGGGTGGTGGGCGCCTGTAATCCCAGCTACTCAGGAGGCTGAGGCAAAAGAATCCCTTGAACCAGGGAGACAGAGGTTGCAGTGAGCCCAGATCATGCCACTGCACACTCCAGCCTGAGCAGCAGAGTGAGACTCCGTCTAAAAGAAAGGAAGGAAGGAAGGAAGGAAGGAAGGAAGGAAGGAAGGAAGGAAGGAAGGAAGGAAGGAAGGAAGGGAGAGAGAGAGAGAGAGAGAAAGAGAGAGAGAGAGAGAAAGAAAGAAAGAAAAGAAAGAAAAGAAAGAAAGAAAGAAAGAAAGAAAGAAAGAAAAAGAAAGAAAGAAAGAAAGAAAGAAAGAAAGAAAGAAAGAAAGAAAGAAAGAAAGAAAGAAAGAAAGAAAGACGTCATGGATGCTCTAAGACATGTCAGGAAGGGATTTAAATACATCAGGAGGGTTCTCAAATATGCGAGGAAGGTTCTTGAACATGACAGGGAGGGTCTCAAACTTCTCAGGAGCTGTCCAGAACAGAGAGGACTTATGGATTTGAGAAATACATCAGGAAGCAACTCAAACAAGTCAAGAATGTTCTCAAGGTAGTAAGGACGAGCCGTAAATAAGTCAGTAAGGTTTACCAAACTGAAGAAAAAGTCTCAAATTCACTGAATTAGTCTCAACCTTGCCAGGGAGTTTCTCAAATAATTTGGGAAGGGTCTCAAGCCAGTTAGAAAAGATCTCATGTATGTCAGTAAGAATTTCAAAAATGTTATGAAGAGTCTCAAATATGTCAGGAAGAATTTCAAATAGAAAAGGAAGGAGGCTAGGTGCAGTGGCTCATGCCTGTAATCCCAGCCCTTTGGGAGGCCAAGGCAGGTGGATCACCTGAGGTCAGGAGTTCAAGACCAGCCTGGCCGACATGGTGAAACCCCGTCTCTACTAAAAACACAAAAAGTAGCTGGTGAGGTGGCAGACGCCTGTAATCCCAGCTACTCAGGAGGTTGAGGCAGGAGAATCACTTGAACCCGTGAGGCAGCGGTTGCAGTGAGCCCAGATCACGCCACTGCAGTCCAGCCTGGGCTACAGAGTGAGACTCTGTCTCAAAAAAAAAAAAAAAAAGAAAGAAAGAAAAAGAAAAGGAAGGTTCTCAAACCATCAAGAATGATTACATAAAGACAAACAGAGTCTCAATATGTCATAATGGTCTCAAACAGTCAGGAAATGTCTCAAAGACATCAAGAAAATTCTCAAAGACATCAGAAAGAGTAGCAAACATGTCAGGAACAGTCTCAAACATAGGACAAGTCTCAAACAAATTAGGAATGGCCTCAAACATGTCAAGAAGTATCTCCAACAAGTCGGGATGCTTCTCAAAACAGAGAAAAAATGTCTCAAATACTTCAGGAATGGTCACATAGGTGTCAGGAAGGGTCTCAAATATGTCGAGAAGTCATGCGGGTCAGAAAAGGCTTCAAAAACATCAAAGGAGGGCCTCAAAATCATCAGGAAGTCTCAAATACACTAGAAAGAGTCTCACATATGACAGGAAGTGTACCTAAGAGAGAGGAAGAGTCTGGAATCTATTACAAATTCTCTCAAACCAGAATGGAAGGATCTCACAGTAGTTAGGAAAAGCATTACATCTGTCAATAAGGGTCAGTAATGGTCTGATATAGTTTGTCTGTGTCCGCATCCAAAACTCAAATTGTAGCTCCCATAATTCCCATGTCCTGTGGGAGGGACCCGGTGGGAAGTAATTGAATCATGAGGGTGGGTCTTTCCTGTGCTGTTCTCGTGATAGTGAATAAGTCTCACAAGATCTGATGGTTTTATAAAGGGGAGTTCCCCTGCACATGCTCGCTTTTGCTTGCCTGCAACCAGGCAAGACGTGACTTTGCTCCTCCTTTGCCTTCTGCCATGATTGTGAGGCCTCCCCAGCCATGTGCAACTGTGAGTCCATTAAACTTCTTTCCTTTATAAATTACCCAGTTTCGGGTATGTCTTTGTTAGCAGCATGAGACCAGACTAATACATGGTCTCATATACATACAGAAAGGTTTTAACATTTCAGCAAGGGATGTAAATGAGTTGGGAAGCATCTCAAGCATCGAAAAATGTCTCTAACATGTCACAAAGAGTCTCAAAGAAGCCTCAGACAGGTTTAAAACAGTCTTATATATGTCATAAACTCAAATATGACAAAGAGGGTCTCAAACACACCAGGAGGAATCTAAACATGTTAGGGAGTGTCTGAGTCTTCTGAGGGTCTTATCTAGAAGACAGAGGAAGGATCTCTATTCCATCAGCAGTCCCCTCAGACTAGCCTAGAAGGGCTCAAAGTAGTCAGCAAGAGCTTTAAATATGTCAGTAATTGTCTCAGACGGAGAGAAAGAGATACAAATACCTTTGGATAGGTCTTGAACATGTCAGAAAAGAGACCTAATATGCCAGTTAGAGTCTCAAACAAGTCATGAAGTATGTCAAACATGTCAGGAAGAGATTTAAATACAAAAGGAAGGTTTTTGAATATGTCAGAGAGCCTCCAACATGAGGCGAAAGGTCTCAACTTCTCAAAAGTTTTAGAAGAACAATGAAGGGTCTCAAATATATCAGGAACCATCTCAAACACATCATGAAGGTTCTCAAACAGGTCAGGAAGAGTCTGAAATAACTTCTAAATACATCAGGAAGATTCTCAAATAAGTCAGAATAGGCTGGGTGTCGTGGCTCACACCTATAATCCCAGCACTTTAGGAGGCCAAGACAGGTGGATCACCTGAGGTCAGGAGTTCGAGACCAGCCTGGCCAACATGGTGAAACCCCATCTCTACTAAAATTATAAAAATTAGCCAGGCATAGTGGTGGTGCCTGTAATCCCAGCTACTCGGGAGGCTGAGGCAGGAGAATCGCTTAAATCCAGAAGGCGGAGATTGCAGTGAGCCAAGATCGTGCCACTGCACTCCAGCCTAGGGAACACAGTGAGACTCTATCTCAAAAAAAAAAAAAAAAAAAAAAAATAGGTACTCGTATTTTATCCCAGAAATATTAAAAAAAGAAAAGATAGGGAATCAACCTAAGTGTCTGTCAATGGATGACTGGATTAAAAAATGTGATATACATAAAGCCAGAGGAATTCAACTGACAAGACAGATTTAGCATTACCAAGAAATCCCAACTGCCTTGAAAAAGTTGTCCTCCATTGTACTGAACAGACAGTCCTAACAATTGTATTATTTAGGAATATAAACTGAATGTGGGCTGAAATCATAATCTTTCCATGATAATGAAAATTGAGAGGCCGGGCGCGGTGGCTCAAGCCTGTAATCCCAGCACTTTGGGAGGCCGAGACGGGCGGATCACGAGGTCAGGAGATCGAGACCATCCTGGCTAACACGGTGAAACCCCGTCTCTACCAAAAAATACAAAAAACTAGCCGGGCGAGGTGCCGGCCGCCTGTACCCCCAGCCACTCGGGAGGCTGAGGCAGGAGAATGGCGTAAACCTGGGAGGCGGAGCTTGCAGTGAGCTGAGATCCGGCCACTGCACTCCAGCCCAGGCGACAGAGCGAGACCCCGTCTCAAAAAAAAAAAAAAAAGAAAATTGAGAAACTATTCACAATGCATTCTTTATAAATAAATGCTACATTTAGTAACTCACTTCACCCCCAAAAAGGATATATATATATAACTATATATATAATAATTCCCAATAGTATTCATACACACACACACACACACACACACACACACACACACACACAAAGTCATGTCTTTTACAGCAACATGGTTGGAAGTAGAGGCCATTATTTTAAGTGAAACAACTCAGAAACAGAAAGTCAAATACCACACGTTCTCACTTATAAGCGGGAGCTAAATAATGTGTATACATCCAAGCAGAATGTGGAATAATAGACATTGGAGACTTGGAAGGGGGAGGGGAAGGAGGAGTGGATGATGAGAAATTACTTAAGGAGTACAATGTACATTACTCCAGTGATACCTACTAAAAGCCCTGACTTCACCACTGTACAATATAGCAATGTAACAAAATTATACTTGCACCCCATAAATTTATGCAAATAAATATTTAGTTAAAAAACAATAAAAGATGTCAATAGCCTCCCCCTCCTTTTTTTCAGGTTGTTTTTTATAAAATCTTTACTTTGCCACCAGTTGGGTTGGTATTGAGTAGAAAATGATCTTCGTGTATTTTTTGTTTTTACTTTTATTTTAAGTTCAGGGGTACATGTGCAGATTTGTTACACAGGTAAACTTGTGTCATGGGGGTTTGTTGTACAGATATTTCATCACCCAGGTATCAAGCCTAGTACCCGTTAGTTGTTTTACTTGATTCTCTCCCTCCTCCCATTCTCCATCCCTCTGTGTATCCATGTGTTCTTATCATGTAGCTCCCACTTTTAAGTGAGAACATGCAGTATTTGGTTTTCTGTTCCTATGTTAGTTTACTAAGGATAATGGCCTCCAGCTCCATCCATGTCCCTGCAAAGGACATGATCTCATTCTTTTTTATGACTGCATAGTATTCCATGGTATATATGCACCACATTTTCTTTAGCCAGTCTATCATTGATGAGCATTTAGGTTGAGTCCATGCCTTTGTTATTGTGAACAGTGATGCAATGCAATATACGTGCATGTGTCTTTATAATAGAACGACTTATACTCCTTTTGGTATATGCCAGTAATGGGATTGCTGGGTCAAATGGCATTTCTGTCTTTAGGTCATTGAGGAATCGCCACAGTCTTCCACAACGAATAGACCCCTTTTAATAATGAATAGGACAATTAGACAAAAGGTATATCTGGCAGAAGATCAATAAGGAAAGAGAAAACTTGTCCAACACTATAAACCAACTACACTAAATGGAAATCTCTAGAACATTCCACCCAACAACAGCAGAATATACATTCTTCTCAAATGTATATAAAACAGTCTTTAAATTAGACCTTGTGTTAGGCCGTAAAACAAACCTCAGTTTAAAAGAACTGAGGCCGGGTGCGGTGGCTCATGCCTATAATCCCAGCACTTTTGGAGGCTGAGGCAAGTGGTTCACTTGAGCCCAGGAATTCAAGACCAGCCCAGGCAACGTGGTAAAACCCCATCTCTACAAAAATAAAAAAAGTAGCCAGGCGTGGTGGCACATGCCTGTAGTCCCAGGTACTTGGGAGGCTGAGGCAGGAGGATCAGAGGATAGCTTGAGCCCAGGAGTTCAAGGTTACAGTGAGCCATGATCATGCCTCTGCACTCTAGCCTGGGTGGCAAAGCAAGACTCCAACTCAAAAAAAAAAAAACAAAATTGGCAAACTTTTAGTTACATTGACCAAGAAATAAAGAAACAAGACTCAAATTATAATACTAAAATCATAAATGAAAGAAGGGACGTTACCACTAACCTTAAAGAAATAAAAAGGATTATAAAGAAATACTATGGGCCAATGCATGGTGGCTTATGCCTGTAATCCCAACATCTGGGGAAGCCCAGGTAGGCAGATCGCTTGAGCCTAGGAGTTGGAGACCAGCCTGGGCAACATGGCACTATCCTATCTCTACCAAAAGTACAAAAACTTAGCCAGGCTTGGTGGTGTGCTCCTGTAGTCCCAGCTACCCTGGAGGCTGAGGTGGGAGGATCGATTGAGACCAGGAGATCAAGGCTGCAGTGAACCATGCTTTCGCCACTGCACGCCAGGCTGGGTGACAGAGTGAGACCCTGTCTCAAACAAAAAAAAAAGAAAAGAAAAAAGATATACTAAGAACAACTGTATGCCAACAAATTAGATAACTTACATGAAATAGACAAATACCTAGGATACAAACTACCAAAACGGACTCAAAAAGAAGTAAAGAATATAAATAGACCTATAACAAGTAAAGAGATTAATTAATAATCAAACAACTATTCACAAAGAAAAACTGAGGTCCAGATAGCTTCACTGATGAATTCTACCAAACATTTAAACATTTAAAGAATTAATATCAATTATTCAGCAACTCTTCCAAAAAACAGAAGAGAAAGGAATACTCAGTTCTCTCTCTGAGGCCAGTATTACCCTGATACCAAAACCAGACAGACATCCCGAGAAAAAAAAAACTACAGGCCAATATCCCTTATGCATATAGATGCCCCACAGAATCGGCCAATTATCAACTATATTGTATGTGTGTATATATTTTTTGTTGTTGTTGTTGTTTGTTTGTTTGAGACGGAGTTTTGCTTTTGTTGCCCAGGCTGGAGTACAATGGCAATCTCCGCTCACTGCAACCTCCACCTCCAGGGTTCAAGCGATTCTCCTGCCTCAGCCTCCTGAGTAGCTGGGATTACAGGCATGCGCCACCATGCCCGGCTAATTTTTTTGTATTTTTAGTAGAGACAGGGTTTCTCCATGTTGGTCAGGCTGGTCTCGAACTCCCGACCTCAGGTGATCCGCCCGCCTCGGCCTCCCAAAGTGCTAGAATTACAGGCGTAAGCCACCGCACTCAGTCTATTTTTTTAAATTATGTTTTAATTTTTAAAATTTTAAAAAATTTTAAAAGCATGATGTTTTGACATCTTAAAAAAACTTCTCTAGCTGAAGAGAAATTGTCCTTCCCTCGTCTAGTCAATTCTTAAAGATAACAAAGGCCCCAGCCAGGAGCATGTCTTTGATATGCAAACTAACCAATCCAGCGCCATCCCTCCTCTATCTAGCTCATGAACCCCAGGAGGCAGTATTCTTCGGCCTTAATCATCCCAGTATCAAGTGCCAGGCAACTAGGAACCACCACTGCAGCTCAAAACCCTCCAAAATTCTTCAAACTAACCAAACTGTTCACCTTGCCCTGCCTTGCCTCTCCTGCGGAAACCCCAATAAACCTAAACCTTCTCCTTACTCCTGTCTTCTGCCTTCTGGCCATTCCGGTGCCTTTCCCATGTGGCTCTGTGTGGTCTGCCATCCCTCCTGTCTCTAAGACCTGGGAGCATAATAAACCTTGTTTTCTCCTGAGCTTCTCCTGTTTCTCCTTTTGTGGCCACACCTGACTGACCATCTCATAAAAATACAAAACACTAAGAAATCAAATCTAGCAATGTATTAAAAGGGTTAGGCACCATGATCAAGTGGGATTTATCTATTCCAGGAATGCAAAGTTGGTCTAACATCTCAAAATAAGTTATTGTAATATACCATATCAATAAAATAGAAACAAAACCCACAGGAGCATCTAAATCGATACAGAAAAAGCATTTGTCAAAATCCAACATTTTCATGATAAATAACACTCAACAAATTAGGAATAGAAGGAAATTTCTACAACCTGATAAAGGACATCTATGAAAACCCCACAGCTAACTTCACACATAATGTTGAAAAACTGGCTGCCTTTCCCCTAAGGTCAGGAACAGGACAAGTATATTTGCTCTCACTGCTTCTAGTCAACCTTGTACTGAAGGTTCTGCCTAGGACAATTTGGCCAGGAAAAGAAATAAAAAACACCCAGATCGGAAAGGAAGCAGTATAGCTATCTCTATTTACAGATGACACAATCTTACATGTAAAAAATCCTAGGGAATCCACTTAAAAAAAACAAACTATTAGAACTAACAAACAAATTCAGCAAGGGTGCAGGATACAAGTTCAATAAACAGAAATCAATTTTATTTCTCTACACTTGCAGTGAACAATTTCTGACTTGTTTGTCACTATTCCCAACATGTTTTCAGTCCTTCCTGACTTTTTGAGACTTTTTCTCACGTATTAGAGACTCTTTCTGTATGTGTGAGATCCCTTGTAAGGTATTTAAAATTTTTCCTGGCCAGGCGCGGTGGCTCAAGCCTGTAATCCCAGCACTTTGGGAGGCTGAGGCAGGTGGATCACCTGAGGTCAGGAGTGCAATACTAGCCTGGGCAACATGGTGAAACCCCGTCTCTACAAAAATACAAAAATTAGCTGGGCATGATGGTGGGTGCCTGTAATCCCAGCTACCTGGGAGGTTGAGGCAGGAGAATTGCTTGAACCTGGGAGGCAGAGGTTGCAGTGAGCTAAGATTGTGCTATTGCACTCCAACCTGGGTGACAGAGAGAGACTCCGTCTCAAAAAAAAAAAAAAAAAAAAATTCCTGACTACTTTATATCCATGCCTTACAAATTTGACATTCTTTCTGACTCTTTGAGACCCTTTCCTACTCTGATCAGGAAGAGTCATACACATCAGACCCTCCCTGAAATGTATAAGACTCTTCCTGATAAAAGCAGGAGATACCACTTCTCACCCACTAGGATGGGTAGAATCAATCAGATAACAACAAGTGTTGGTGAGGATATGGAGAAATCAGAACTCTCACACACTGCTGGTGGGACTGTAAAATGGTGCAGCCACTTTGAAAAATAGTCTGGCAGTTCCTCAAACATTAGACATAAATTTACCATATAA
>NW_016824019.1:32864-44657 GCF_001698545.2 Rhinopithecus bieti | reverse complement strand
AAAAAAAAAAAAAAAAAAAAAAATTTACCATATAATCTGACAATTCCAATCCTAGGTATATATCCAAGAGAAGTGAAAACATATATCCACACAAAAACCTGTACACAAATGTTTATTATTATTCATAATAGACAAAATGTGGAAACAATGTCTATCAATGGATGTCTATCAATGGATGAATGAATGTCTATCAATGGATGAACAAAATAGGTATATCCATATGATGGAATATTACTCAACCATAAAAAGGAATGAAGCATTGATGCATGCTACAACACGGATGAACCCTGAAAACATTACATGAAAGAGGCCAAACAAAAAAGGCCACATATTATATGGTTTAATTCATATGAAAGTCCAGAATAGGAAAAGCTATAGAGACAGAAAGTAGATTAGTGATTGCCTAGGTCTGAGAAAGGAGGGAGAATAAAGGGGATGTGTATTAGTCCATTCTTACACTACTGTAAAGAACTACCTGAAACTGGGTAATTTATAAAGAAAAGAGATTTAATTCGCTCATGGTTCTGCAGGCTATCCAGGAAGCATGGCTGGGAGGCCTCAGGAAACTTACAATCATGGTGAATGGCAAAGGGGAAGCAGGCACATCTTACATGGCAGGATGAAGAGAGAGAGGGGGAGGTGCCACACAATGTTAAACAACAAGATCTCTTGAGAACTCACTATCATGAGAACAGCAAGGGGGAGATCTGCCCTCATGATCTAATCACCTCCCACCAGGTCCCTCCTCCAACACTGGCGATTACAATTCAGCATGAGAGGCCAGGCACAGTGGCTCACGCCTATTAATCCTAGCCCTTTGGGAGGCCAAGGCAGGTGGATCAACTGAGGTCAGGAGTTCAAGACCAGCGTGGCCAAATGGTGAAACCAGTCTCTACTAAAATTCAAAAATTAGCCAGGCATGGTGGCTGGCACCTGTAATCCCAGCTTCTCAAGAGGCTGAGGCAGGAGAATTGCTTGAACCCTGGAGGTGGAGGTTGCAGTGAGCTGAGATGTGCCACTGCACTCCAGCCTGGACAACAAGAGTGAAACTTTGTCTCAAAACAAAAACAAAACAAATCAGCATGAGATTTGGGTGGGGACACAAATCCAAACCATATCATTCCGCTCCTAGCCCCTCCCAAGTCTCATGTCCTTCTCACATTGCAAAATACAATCATCCCTGCTCAACAGTCCCCCAAATCTTAACTTATTTCAGCATTAACTCAAAAGTCCACAGTGCAAAGTCTTATCTGAGACAAGGGAAGTCCCTTCCGCCTTTGAGCCTGTAAAATCAAAAACAAGTTAGTTACTTCAAAGATACAATAGGAATACAGGCATTTGGTAGATAGTCCCATTCCAAAAGCGAGAAATCAGCCAAAAAAAAAATGGGGCTACAGGCCCCATGCCAGTCGAAAACCAGCAGGGCAGCCATTAAATGTTAAAGCTCCAAAACAATCTCCTTTGACTCCATCTCTCACATCCAGGCCACACTGATGCAAGGGGTGAGCTCTCAAGGCCTTGGGCAGCTCTGCCCCTGTGGCTCTGCAGGGCTCAGCTCCCACGGCTGCTCTCAAGGGCTGGCATTGAGTACCTACAGCTTTTCCAGGCATATGGTGCAAGCTGTTGGTGGATTTACCATTCTGGGGTCTGGAGGACAGTGGCCCTCTTCTCATAGCTCTACTAGGCAGTGCCCCAGTGGGGGCTCTGTATGGGGGGCTCCAACCCCACATTTCCCTTCCGCACTGCCCTAGTAGAGGTTCTCCATGAGGGGATGATAGGTAGAGAATAGGATTTCTTTTTTGTGTGTCTTTTTGAGACAGGGTCTCATTCTGTCTCCCAGGCTGGAGTTCAGTGGCACGATCTCAGTTCACTGCAACATCTGCCACCCAGATTCAGGTGATTCTCCTACCTCAGTCTCCCCAGTAGCTGGGATTACAGGCAGTGCCACGACACCTGGCTAATTTTTTGTATTTTTAGTAGAGACAAGGTTTCACCATATTGACCAGGCTGGTCTCGAACTCCTGACCTCAAGTGATCCACCCACCTGGGCCTCCCAAAGTGCTGGGATTACAGGCGTGGGCCACCGCGCCTGGCCAAGGATAGGGTTTCTTTGTGAAGTGATGAAAATGTTCTAAAATTGACTGTGGTGATGGTTGCACATATATGTGAATATACTAATTAAACCATTAAATTGTACACTTTAAATTGCCGGGTGTGGTGGCTCATACCTGTGATCTCAGCACTTCGGGAGGCCAAGGTGGGCGGATCACTTGAGGCCAGGAGTTCAAGACCAGCCTGGCCAACATGGTGAAATCCCATCTCTACTAATAATACAAAAATTAGCCAGGCATGGTGGCTGGTGCCTGTGAACCCAGCTGCTCTGGAGGCTTAGGCAGGAGAATTACTTGAACCAGGGAGGTGGAGGTTGCAGTGAGCCAAGATTGTGTTACTGCACTCTAGCCTGGGCAACAAGTGAGACTCCGTCTCAAAAAATAAAATAAAATAAAATAAAATAAAATAACAAATGGGTGGATTCTATGGAATGTGTTTTACAGCTCAATAAAGTTTTTAAAATGAAGAGTAACAAAATGACTCTTCCTAAAGTGTCTGGGACACTACGTGACTTGTCTCAGACTCTTCCTGACGTGTTTCAGATCATTCTGACTTGATTGAGACACTTTGCAGCTTCTGGGAGACACTGCCTGACATGTTTCAGATCCTTCTGGCTGTACTTGATCTCTTCCTTTCTGTTTGAGATCTTCCTGAGTGAGACCCTCCTGGTCTCACTTGTTTTATTCCTTCCTTACATGGTTGAGAAAGTTCTTTACTTGCTGAAGTCTTTTCCTGATTATTGGAGACACTCCCTGCCCGGCTGAGATGCTTCCTGAAATGTAAATGTCTCTTCCTGATTATGTGAAACCCTTCTTGACTTGTTTAGACCTTGACTAACATGTTGAGATCCTTTCTGGTGTATTTTGGACCTTTCCTGATTGTTTGAGACCCTGCCTAACTTGACTGGGACTCTTTCTGACTTGTTTGAGGTCTTCACTCAAATGGTTAAAACACTTCCTAATTTAAGACGTTTCTGGATGGGCACAGTGTCTCACACCTGTAATCCCAGAACTTTGGGAGGCTAAGGCAGAATGATGCTTGAGGCCAGGAGTTTGAGACCAGCCTGGGCAGCAAAGTGAGACTCTGTCTCTACAAAAACGTCAAAAAATAAAGAACTAGATGGACATGGTGGTGTGCTCCTGTGGTCCCAGCTACTCGGGACTCTGAGGTGGGAGGATCGCGTGAGCCCAGTAGGTCAAGGCTGCAGTGAGCCATGATGGCGCCACTGTACTCCAGCCTGGATGACAGAGTGAGACCCTGTCTAAAAAAAAAAAAAAAAAATTCCTGGTGTGTTAAATTCTCTTCCTGATTATTTGAGACTCTCTGACTTATCTGAGATCCTTCCCGACTATTTGACACTCTTCCTGATGACTATGAGCCCCTTCCTGTTATGTTTTATGTCCTTCCTCACTGGTTCGAGACTCGTTCTTACTTGCTTAAGACCCTTTCTGAAATGTTTGAGACCCATCCTCACCTGGTAAAAGTCTTCCTCATAATGTTTAGACCCTTCTTGGCTTGTTTGCTAGATGCTTTTCCTAATAGATTTTTTAAAATTTTACTTTAAGTTCCAGGATACATGTGCAGGACGTGCAGGTTTGTTACATAGGTAAAAGTGTGCCATGGTGGTTTGCTGATCCTATCAACCCATCACCTAGGTATTAACCCCAGCATGCATTAGATATTTATCCTGATGCTCTCCCTCCCCCTGCCCAACCCCTCCGACAGGCCCCAGTGTGTGTTGCTTCCTCCCTGCGTCCATGTGTTCTCATTGTTCAGCTCCCACTTATAAGTGAGAACATGCAGTGTTTGGTTTTCCGTTCCTGTGTTAGTTTGCTGAGGATAATGGCTTCCAGCTCCATCCATGTCCCTATAAAGGACAAGATCTCATTCCTTTTTATGGCTGCATAGTATTCCATGGTATATATGTGCCACATTTGCTTTATCCAGTCTATCATTGATACTTGAGACTCTTCTGGACAGACATGAGATGCTTTCTGATGTATTTGAAACCCACCTTAACACATACGAGACTTTTCCTGATGACTTTGAGGCCATTCCTGTCAAGTTGGAGGCCTTTTCTGACTTGTTTGATACTCTTTATGGCATGTTTGAGATACCTGACGTATGTGAGGTTTTTCATGGTGTACTTAAGACACTTTCCCTTTCTTTCGGAACTTTCCTGACATGTTTGCAAAACATCCCAATTTGTTAGAGATACTTAACTGATCTGTTTCAAAAGTTTCTCAACTTTGAGACTCTTTTTCTGTTTGAAATCATTTCTGGTGAATCTGAGACTCTTCCTAATCTGTTTGAGACTCTTCCTGATGCGTATGAAACCATTTTTTACTTGCCTCATTTTTCTTGACTCTTCCTGACATATTTGAGATGCTTGCTGACCTGTTTGAGACACTTCCTGACCTATTTGGAACCATTCCTGATTATTCAAGACTCCCTAAAAATCTTGAGACACCTCCTGACATGTACGTGATAGTTTCTGGCTTGTTTCAGAACCTTCCAGACATGTTTGAGACCCTTCCCAAAAAGGGCCCTTTTGGGACCCTTTTTTTAAGACAGGATCTGGCTTTGTCACCCAGGCTGGAGTGCAGCCTAAGCCTCCCAAGTAGCTGGGACTACAGATGCGTGCCATCACACCTGGCTAACTTTTGTATTTTCAGTAGAGACGGGGTTTCACCTTGTTGGCCAGGCTGGTCTTGAACTCCTGACCTCAAGTGATACTCCCGCCTCCGCCTCCCAAAGTGCTGGGATTACAGGTGTGAGCCACCACACCTAGCCTGGGACCCTTTTTTGAAGAGTCTCTATCTTAGTACAGATTCTCCCTGTCTGTGTAAGACCCTTTCAAAGATCATTAAAACATTTCCTTACAACTTTGTGACCCTTGCTTACGTATTTGAATCTCTTACTGTCTGCTTAAGACCTTGACTGACATGTTTGAGACCCTTCTTGTCTGAGTCCCTTCCTGATGTATCTAAAACGCTTCCTGATGACTTTAAGACACTTTCCTAACATGTTTGTGACCTTCTATAACTTGCTCGAGCTATTTCCTGATACTTAAGACCCTTCATAATTTTTTGAGCTCTTTCAGACTATTTGGGGGCCCTTTGTGACATATTTGAGACCTTTCTTATCTTGCTTGAGACATTTTCTTTTTTTTTTTTTTTTTTTTGAGACGGAGTCTCACTCTGTCGCCCAGGCTGGAGTGCAGTGGCCGGATCTCAGCTCACGGCATAGCTCCGCAATCGCCGGTGTTTACGCCATTCTCCTGCCTCAGCCCCCGAGTAGCTGGAACTGACAGGCCGCCTGCCACCCTGTCGCCCGGCTAGTTTTTTGATTTTTTAGTAGAGACGGGGTTTTCACACCGTATTAGCACGGATGGTCTCGATCTCCTGACCTTGTGACGCCGTCTCCGGCCTCTCCAAAGTGCTGGGATACAGGATTGAAGCCACCGCGCCCGGCTACTTGAGACATTTTCTGATTATTCAAGGTTGTTTTCTTTCTGCTCTGAAGACCCTTCCCTTATGTATTCGATACCCTTCCTGGAGTCTGTTTGAGATCCTTCCCAGAAGTATTGAGATTGTTAATGACTTTGTTTAAAAGCTCTCCTGACTTGTCTGAGACTCTTTCCTGATGTATGTGAGACCACTTCTGGTTGCCTTGAAAACTTGCCAAGGTGGTTCGAGACTTTTTCCTTACTATTTGAAGAGTTTTCCCTTTTGTCTGACTGAGACCCTTTTGGACATGTTTTGAGATCCTTCCTTCTTTTTTGATGCCTTCTGATTCACTCCATTCTCACATGTTTTTTTTATTCCTGCCTGTCATATGTGAGTCTCTTCCTGACCTATTGAGACTCTTACTCAACAGAACATTTCCGACTTCCCTGGCACTCTTGAGACTTGTCTTAAGTATAAGTTAACTTTTCTGTGATATCTTCGAGACTCGTTCCTGCTCTTTTTGCGCGCCCTTCTCTGATCTTGTTTCTGAAGTGCCCTGAAATCCAGTACTGGTATCAATCTTAGGAGGAAGCAAAAGACCATTACAGCCTCCAAACTGCGGGAAAGGACCTTTCTTCAAGTATCTAATCAAAACCACCATATGTACATGATCAAGGAAAATCAGGCCGGGCTGTGGCGATGACCTGATGTTTGCTACTTGCCAAGGCCGAGGCAGGGAAATCGCATTGACCGGAGGCAGAGGTTGCAGTGGAGCCTGAAGATGGCGCCACTGCACTCCAGCCCTGGGGTGACGGGTGAACTCCGTCTAAAGAATAAAAAGAAGAAAGAAAAATTTATCAGTGCCTTTTCCTTTCCATCCAATCCCTCATTTAAAATGAGGAGTTGAGAACCTTTTTCTTTTCTTTAGATATGGACATTTCTGGTCTTTTTCTTTCTTTCTTTTTTTCTTTTTTTGAGAACAGAGTCTTGCTCTGTCACCTAAAGCTAGAGTGCAAGTGGTGATCACAGCTCACTTACAGCCTGGACCTCCTGGGCCTTCGAGCTCAGCCAATCCCTCTCACCTCAGCCCCTCGCTGGAGTAAGGCTGGGACTACAGACATTGGCCCTTCCAGCACCACGTCCAAGCTAATTTTTTAAATTTTTTGTAAGAGACCTGGTCTTCCTATGTTTGCCCAGGCGTGGTCTCAACTCTGGGCCTTTCAAGGGGACCAGGCTCGGGCCTCCCAAAGGTGGCTGGATACAAGCATGAAGCCACTGCACCGAGGCTTTTCCTCAAATCCTTTTTTTTTTTTTTTTGTATGGACTGTCCCGCCTCTGCTGCCCCGGTGGAGTCAATGGCACAATCTCACTCACCTGCCCCTCGCTGCCTTCAAGGTCCCAGGTGATTCTCTGCCTCAGCCCCTCCCTGAGGTTAGCGTGGGATTACAGGTGTCACACCATGCCTGGCTAGCTTTTTGGTATTTAGTAGAAGACGGGTTTCCCCAACCCCATGTTGGCCCCAGTAGCTGGTCCTTGAACTTCTGACCCCTCAGGTGCATGCCGCCCCACCGCCCCCTCCCAAAGTGCGGGAATGACAGATGTAAAGCCACGCACCAGCCCCCCTTTCCCTAGTCTTTTGATCAAATTATCTTCCAATTCTGCCTAAGGTCTGTGTTTTTCGTTAGAACATAGGTTTTGGGCTTGTTGTCTCTGAGAACCAAAAATAACAAGTCTTTACGAGAAAGAAAGCAGAGCATTTCTCCTCTGGGGCATAGGTAGTTCCAGAGCCCTTCAGCACGCATGGTGGTTCCTGGGGCTTCCCTCCTGTGGTTTAAGTGAAATTGCCATCCCTGAGTGAAGCTTGGTCCACATTGTCTCCAGATGCTCATTACCACATTCCCTCTTCCAACCAACAGAGAAGGCAAAGAGGAAAGCAGATAGCAAGCTCTGCTCTTTAGCGGACATGATCCAGAAGTTGCCATACATAAGTTCTGCTGCACATATAGTTGGCCAGAATGTATTTCACATGACCGACACCTAACTGTGAGGGAGACGGGTAAATGTTAGTGCCTATTCTGGGAAAGCCATTTTGCCTCTTAAATTCAGGGTTCTATTGCTACCAAAAAATGAACACTAAAGAACTTTGGGGTTTTTAACAATTAGCATCTATCCACAATCTCCCATTTTGAAACTTAGAAGTTTTCGATTTGGCCAAGAAAAAAAAAAAATTCCCTCCTCCGGCAAGGAAAGAAAAAAAAAGAAACTTCCCCCCTTTTCTCTCCTAACTGGTAGCTCCCACAAGAGGAATGGTTTTTAATGCTAAGCAATGAAACACACGGAAAAAAGGCTGCGGGAATTTGGAGTATTCTTTGTCATCAAGGAATGGCCTTGAGCTTAAATCAGGCAGGACCTAAGACCAGCCTGAATTTTGTAATGTGAAGCCGTCTGTGTTCTGCAAGCAAAAGCACATGAACATTTTTTAGTTGCAGAGTAGTAATCAGATCACCTAATCTGGACTAATAAATAATATTCACTAACATTTCAGATAACCTGGAATCACATAAGGCCGGATAGGCCAAGGATACAAAATAAGGTACAAAATCTCAGTGAAAAAAATAAGCTTGCAAACATTGAATCTGTGAATCCTCAATTTAAGAGTAAATGACGGTTTGGAGAATTGAAATTAAAAATACAGAAAAGATGCTCATTGCTTATGTAAAATTGCATTATTTTTTTATTTTAAAAAATAATACAAAGGAAAGGCTGAACAAATTTAAGCTTAATTCTCCACAATCCAGTCATGGGGCGGGTGGGTTGGGGCAACTAGAATTGAATTCCATATCCAATTCCCTGTCTTTGGGTTCTAGAGGTAAGACTCTTACCAGATCCGGACCAAATAGTGACTTTGCACATTGGGCCCCAAGTTTGTAAAATATGATCACTCTTTTGACTATTTTGAGAGAATTTGCTGAGGCATCTGATTGAGTACACTTGAAATATGACAAAACATGGAAGAAAGAGAGTCTGGGGGCTGATTCTGGTTGGCAGTGGGAGGATGAAACAGAACACTGGGTTGCCCCAAATCCGATGGATGGGGCACGGACAGGGGCCAGGGTTGAGTTGGGCATTGCCAGAAAGTCACAACAGATGTTCATTCTTTCAGAGTGGAGCCAGGAGCCTGAAACCTACAAATGAACTCGGTTAGGAGCTGGCAAGATAACATGCCCACTGACCTTCACCAAGTCCTTGTCGGTGGCCTTGGTCAGCCTTTACAGGCCCAGCCATCCACCTGCCAGCCTCTCTCTGGACGGTGTCTTAAAGGCCGCACAGAGGAAGTTTCAGCATTGTACTCTCTGGAATGGAGTCTAGTGAGGTGGTTGGGCATGTTTCTGTGTTTTTGAGAAATGGGTGATCACATGAGGTCCCTCTGAATTGGAATATGTGTGAACACAAATAAGTGTCTTTAATCACTTAGAATTTTATTTTATATTTATTCAAAGAGTTCTTTTAGACTTAGCTAGACATTTGTTTTTCTCATATGTCACTTTTGGATATACCTTAAAAAAGAAAATTTAAATTGGTTNTATTCAAGGTTGTTTCTTTCTGCTTGAGACCCTTCCTTATGTATTCGATACCCTTCCTGAGTTGTTTGAGATCCTTCCAGAAGTATTTGAGATTGTTATTGACTTGTTTAAAGCTCTCCCTGACTTGTCTGAGACTCTTCCTGATGTATTTGAGACCACTTCTGGCTTGCTTGAAAACCTTGCCAAGGTGTTCGAGACTTTTCCTTACTATTTGAGAGTTTTCCCTGTCTGACTGAGACCCTTTTGGACATGTTTGAGATCCTTCCTTCTTTTTTGATGCCTTCTGACTTCTCCATTCTCACATGTTTTTTTATTCCTCCTGTCATATGTGAGTCTCTTCCTGACCTATTTGAGACTCTTACTAACAAATTTCAGACCTTCCCTGGCCTCTTTGAGACTTGTCCTTAAGTATTAAGTTAACTTTTTGTGATATCTTCGAGACTCTTCCTGTCTTTTTGGAGATTTGCTTTTGATTTGTTTCTGAGTGCTGAATCAGTACCTGGTATAATCTTAGGAGGAAGCAAAAAGACCATTAGCCTCAAACTGGAAAGGACCTTTCTTCAAGTATCTAATCAAAACATATATATGACCATGTATCAAGAAAAATCAGGCCGGGCATGGTGGCGAATGCCTGTAGTCTTAGCTACTTGCAAGGCCGAGGCAGGAGAATCGCTTGAACCCCGGAGGCAGAGGTTGCAGTGAGCTGAGATGGCGCCACTGCACTCCAGCCTGGGTGACGAGAGTGAGACTCCGTCTAAAGAAATAAAAAAGAAAGAAAAGAAAATCTATCAGTGCTTTCCTTTCATCCAATCCTCAATTTAAAATGAAGAGTTGAGACTTTTCTTTTCTTAGATATTGGACATTTCCTGGTCTTTTTTCTTTTCTTTCTTTTTTTTTCTTTTTTTGAGACAGAGTCTTGCTCTGTCACCTAAGCTAGAGTGCAGTGGTGATCACAGCTCACTACAGCCTGGACCTCCTGGGCTTCGAGCTCAAGCAATCCTCTCACCTCAGCCTCCTGAGTAGCTGGGACTACAGACATGCTCCACCACGTCCAGCTAATTTTTTAATTTTTTGTAGAGACCTGGGTCTTCCTATGTTGCCCAGGCTGGTCTCAACTCCTGGGCTCAAGTGATCCTCCAGGCTCGGCCTCCCAAAGTGCTGGGATTACAAGCATGAGCCACTGCACCAGGCCTTTCTCAATCTTTTTTTTTTTTTTTTTTTGATGGACTGTCGCCTCTGTTGCCCAGGTTGGAGTGCAATGGCACAATCTCAGCTCACTGCAACCTCCGCCTTCCAGGTCCAGGTGATTCTCCTGCCTCAGCCTCCTGAGTAGCTGGGATTACAGGTGCTCACCACCATGCCTGGCTAGCTTTTTGTATTTTTAGTAGAGACAGGGTTTCACCATGTTGGCCAGGCTGGTCTTGAACTTCTGACCTCAGGTGATCCGCCCACCGCCCCCTCCCAAAGTGCTGGGATTACAGATGTAAGCCACTGCACCAGGCCTTTCCTAGTCTTTTGATCAAAATTATCTCCAATTCTGCCTAAGTGTCTGTGTTTTTCGTTAGAACATAGGTTTGGCTGTTGTCTCTGAGAACCAAAATAACAATGTCTTACGAGAAAGAAAGCAGAGCATTTCTCCCTCTGGGCATAGGTAGTCCAGAGCTGCTCTTTCAGCACCATGGTGGTTCCTGGGCTCCTCCTGTGTTATGAAATTGCCATCCCTGAGTGAAGCTTTGTCCACATGGTCCCAGATGGCTCATTACCACATCCCTCTTCCAACCAACAAGAAGGGCAAAGAGGAAGCAGATAGCAAGCTCTGCTCCTTTAGGGACATGATCCAGAAGTTGCATACATAAGTTCTGCTCACATATAGTTGGCCAGAATGTAGTCACATGACCACACCTAACTGTGAGGGAGACTGGGTAATGTAGTCTCTATTCTGGGAAGCCATTTTGCCTTCTTAAATTCAGGGTTTCTATTGCTACCAAAAAATGAACACAAAGAATTTGGGGGAACAATTAGCAATCTATCCACAATCTCCCATTTTGAAACTTAGAAGTTTTCGATTTGGCCAAGAAAAAAAAAAATTCCCTCCTCCGGCAGGAGAAAAAAAAAGGAACTTCCCCCCTTTTCTCTTCCTTAACTTGGTAGCTCCCACAGAGGAATGGTTTTTAATGCTAAGCAATGAAAGCACACGGAAAAAAGGCTGCTGGAATTTGGAGTATTTCTTTGTCATCAAGAATGCCTTGAGCTATCAGGCTAGGACCTAAAGACCAACCTGAATTTTGTAATTGAGCGTCTGTGTCTGCAGCAAAAGCACAGAACATTTTTAGATGCAGATAGTATCAGATCACCATCTGGACTATAAATAATTCATACATTTCAGATACCTGGGAATCACATAGGCCAGGAACAAATAAGGTACTAAATCTCAGTGAGAAAAAATAGCTGCAAACATTGTATCTGTGAATCCAATTTAAAGTATAATGACGGTTTGGAGAATTGAATAAAAATACAGAAAAGATCTCTATTGCTTATGTAAAATTTGCATTATTTTTTATTTTAAAAAATATACAAAGGAAAGGCTGAACAAATTAAGCTTAATTCTCCACAATCCAGTCATGGGGCGGGTGGGTTGGGGGCAACTA
>NW_016824019.1:10545-31159 GCF_001698545.2 Rhinopithecus bieti | reverse complement strand
TTTTTGAGACAGGGTCTCACTCTGTCACTCAGTCTGCAGTGCAGTGATGCAATCATGGCTTACTGCAGCCTCGACCTCCTGGGCTCAAACCATCCTCCCACCTCAGCTAACCAAGTAGCTGGGACTACAGGTGTGAGCCACCACACTCAGCTAATTTTTTAAATTTTTTGTAGAGACCGAGTTTCACTATGTTGACAAGGCTGTTCTCAAACTCCCGGACTCAAACGATCTGGCTGTCTCAGTCTCCCAAAGTGCTGGGATTACAGGCATGATCCACCATGCCTGGCCTGTATATATTAAAGTATGTAAAGTACACTAGTCATAAATGTTTATTTATATATATATATACACTATATATATACACACACACACACACATATATGTACACATACACACACATATATTCTGGTAACCACCATCCAAAGGATGTAGAGCAATTGGGACTTTCATACACCATTGGCGGGAGTGAAAATTCATACCATCACTTTGAAAAACAGCTTTACGCCCAGGCATGGTGGCTCACACCCGTAATCCCAGCACTTTGGGAGGCCGAGGCGGGTAGATTGCCTGAGGTCATGAGTTCGAGACCAGCCTGACCAACATAGAGAAACCCCATCTCTACTGAAAATACAAAATAAGTCAGGCATGGTGGCACATGCCTGTAATCACAGCTACTCAGGAGGCTGAGGCAGGAGAATCACTTGAACCTGGGATGCGGAGGTTGTCGTGAGCCGAAATCGCACCATTGCACTCCAGTCTGGGCAACAAAAGTGAAACTCCATCTCAAAATAAATAAAAGAAAACCGTTTTACAGTATCTACTAAAGTTAAGCATTTGCTTACTTTATGATCTAGTGGTCCTTCTCCTGAGTATATACTCAAGAGAAGTGAGTGCATATGTCCACCAAAATGCATGTATAAGAATATCTAGGGCTGGATGTGGTGGCTCATGCCTGTAATCCCAGCACTTTGGGATCCCAAGACAGGTGGATCACTTGAGGCCAGGAGTTCAAGACCAGCCTGGCCAACATGGTGAAGCCCTGTCTTTACGAAAAAAAAAAAAATTATCTGGGCGTGGGGTGCACACTTGTAGTCCCAGTTACTCAGGAGGCTGAGGCAGGAGAATTGCTTGAACCCAGGAGACGAATGTTGCAGTGAGCTGAGATCACGTCACTGTGCCCCAACCTGGGCAACAGAGTGAGACTCCATGTCAAAAATAATAATAATAATATGAGGTATTATATTACTTAGATTATAGGTGAAGTGCTAGAGTAGTCCAGAGATCAGGGAAGACATCCTGGAGAAGATCATTCCTTCATTCATTCATGTTGTAGCATTTATCAGTACTTCATTCCTAGTTATAGCAAACTAATATCCATTGCGTGGCTAGACAGCATTTTGTTTATCCGTTCATTCGTGGACGGATATTTGGGTTATTTCCATCTTTTGGCTATTATGAATAATGCTGCCATGAACATCTGCCTACAAGTCTTTGTGTGGACACATGCTTTGGCCTCTCTTAAGTAGCTACCTAGGAGTAGAATTTCTGGGTCATACAGTAAATTTATGTTTAACTTTTCAAGAAACTGCCAGACTATTTTCCAAATTCATTATACCGTTTTATCATACCACCCAGCAACACATGATGCTTTCTGTTTCTCCACATTTATACCAGCATTTGTTACCGTCTGTCTTTTCTGATTCTAGCCATCCTAATGAACATGAACATGAAGTATCTTATTGTGGTTTTGATTTGCATTTGCCTAATGACGATGATGTTAAACATCTTTTTTTTTGAAACGGGGTTTTGCTCTTGCTGCCCAGGCTGGAGTACAATGGTGCAACCTTGGCTCAATGCAACCTCCGTCTCCTGGGTTCAAGCGATTCTCCTGCCTCAGCCTCCTGAGTAGCTGGGATTACAGGTGTGTGCCACCATGCCTGGCTAATTTTTGTATTTTTAGTAGAGATGGGGTTTCACCATGTTGGCCAGGCTGGTCTCGAACTCCTGACCTCAGGTGATCTGCCAGCCTCCGCCTCCCAAAGTGCTGGGATTACAGGCATGAGCCACCGTGCCCGGCTGATGTTGAACATCTTTTCATGTGCATTAGCCGTTTGTATGTTCTCTTTGGTGAAATGTCTATTCAAATATTTTGCTCATTTTTAATTGACTTGTTTTATTTTAATATTGAGTTATAAAAGTTCTTTATTTCAGATNAAATATTTTGCTCATTTTTAATTGACTTGTTTTTATTTTTAAAATTGAGTTATAAAAGTTCTTTATTTCAGATCGAAATGTAATAGAAATCTATGCAAACTTTCTGGAGTACAATGTGACTTCAAATGTTTCAAATGCCCTAGAATTGTGTAATTGTGTGTGTGTGTGTGTGTGTGTGTGTGTGTGTCCCTTTAGGTAAGGCACTGTCTTGCACTACCCAAATTCCCCTTCAGTGAAGGACTTCTTGCCCAACTCCAAGAGTGCGGTCCCCAGACAGCCCTCAGCTGTCATCCCCTCCAGGTCTGCCTCAGCTGCAGAGGGCAGCTCACGCCCACTGACTGATCAATGCAAGGGTATAAAGGTCTGGATATTTCCACTCAGCCCTGAACATCTCTGAAAGGCTATTCTAACCCCAGAGTTCCCTGTAGGGTCAGCTGAGTCTGTCAGGCCTGCATCAAAGCTTGGCTTCTCTCTCTACCCAAGTCTGCTTCATCCTCCTACCTTCCACAGGTGTTGATCCCAAGAGCACTTCTTAGTGAACATCCTGCACACTAAACTCCATTGCAGAGTCAGTTTCCTGAAGAACCCCACCTACAACAAGCAGCTTCATCTTAACTCCCCCAAAAGTATCATCTTCTAAGAAATTCTGTGTAATTCTAATGGCGCACACACACACACACCCCATCTCTTGTTGATTGGCCCAGAAGTGAGCACGTGACCCAAGATGAACCAAACAAAGCTTTTCCCTGGGGGTGTTGAACTTGGGAATCAGAGAGACTAAGTCACTGTACCTGCCCGGTGCGAAGCTGGAAAACAGGAGGGTAGAAAGGAGTAACAGTATATCTGGTTGCTCACTCCTAGCACAGCTCCAAGGGACCCTAGAACTATGATCATTCCTTGCCCAACCCCTGAGAATGTGGCCCTTGGAAGGTTTTTTATGTTAATGATTGATGATTTTGTTGTGTACGCATGGTGCAATGGACCATGCTGTACCAGCTTGTCAGGACTGGTTTGCACAAACATCAAGATTGATGATTGCACCCGAAAGGAACCAACTGTCCAGCCGAGCTACACAAGGAGATGAAGGGAGCAGAAATGTCCACCTCCTGGGCTATGTGGCCAAAGAGGCAGCCAGCATGCTTACCTCTCGGAAGCGTGCATTCTACCATCAGGACACCCATCCATTTGTCTTCCCCACACTGCATAGTGAATCCAGCGAGTCTCCTGCAGTCCTTTGATCTTAGAAAGCCAGACCAGAAAATAACAAGTAGCAACCTGGGGACAGTAAAATCTCTGCCTTGGCAATCGCCTTTCCTCCTAGAGCTGATCTACTACAACTGCTCAGAACACATGCGAATGCTACAGAATCATCCCGGTGACATATGTCTGTATTAGTCACAGGTGAATTTTGAGCCTAGGACCTCTTTAAACTTCTTTGCAGTTACTTAAAGTGTACTAAAGCAAGGCTAGTGTATGTTAATGCCAGACTGAAGTAAATATTCGGAAGACAATGGTTTCCAAAAGCAGATAGACATTCTTCAAAGTGAAGGCTTAGAGGAAATGATGTTCGTGAAAAAGGGACAGGCATTAAACCAGTGCCCAGAAAACAGCTCCATTCAATGAGCTTCTTACTACCATTAAAGTGGAAGTGTGACCTGCTCACTCTTTGTAATTTAGAGAACAAATGAATCAAAAAGTAAAATCCAAGGCTGGGCCAGGTGGCTCACGCCTGTAATCCCAGCACTTTGGGAGGCCAAGGAGGTCAAATCACTTGAGCTCAGGAGTCTGAGACCAACCTGACCAACATGGAGAAACCCCGTCTCTACAAACAATACAAAAATTAGCCAGGTGCCCTGGTGTGCACCTGTAGTCCCAGCTATTCAGGAGACTGAGGCAGGAGAATCTCTTGTGCCCAGGAGGCAGAGGCTGCAGTGAGCCGAGATATCACCACTACACTGCAGCCTGTGTGACACAGTCAGACTCTGTCTCAATAAATAAATAAATAAATAAATAAATAATCAGGCCAGGCGCGGTGGCTCATAACTGCAATCCCAGCACTTTGGGAGGCTGAGGCAGGAGGATTGCTCAGGAGTTTGAGACCAGCCTGGCCAACATGGTGAAACACTGTCTTTACTGAAAATACAAAAACTAGCCAGGTGTGGTGGTGCATGCCTGTAATCCTAGCTACTCGGGAGGCTGAGGCAGGAGAATCACTTGAACCCAGGAGGCGGAGGTTACAGTGAGCTGGGATTGTACCACTGCACTCCAGCCCAGGTGACAGAGTAAGACTCTGTCTCAAAATAAATAAATAATAAATTACCAATTCTGTGGTATTCTGTTCTAGCAACACAAAGTAAAGATAGCTTCCCTCTGCAGGTCACTGTGATATATCTTCTGGGATTTAAGAACTTTCATTTTTAAGACCTGGCTTTCTGAAAACGTTTTACAGGCAGCAAGGCACCAAATCCTCTCAGAGAAGCCAAATCACTGAGTAAGGAAAAGTGATGAATAGCACTTCTCTGTATTGTCAGAAATCAGTGATTGGGGGATTACAGGCTTATAAGTGGTTAGTTCTCTAGGAGATATCTTTCAACTTACGTGTGGCTCTGGTAAAGAATTGTTAGGAAGACAAAGAAATAGAAATTATTGATATTGATTTCATCAAACATTATCAGAGTAGGAAGAAAATTAAACTTGACCTTCACCTCATACCATACACAAAAATTATTTCAGGGTAAAATATCAGAACTTTATCAGAAATATAAATACTGGACAGTTGAAGAGGTAGGTATACTTTGAACCCCCAAGCGAAGATGGTTAATCTTCTAAATACTTAAAGGCTTTTCTTATCAGGCAGGTCGTTTGACCTCTAAGTGGATTCAAAGATTCAGAAGGCTATGTTATCCTAAAATTCCAGCGTAATTAAGCTACGTGCTAACATAAAATGACTTTATCTTCAAAAGTTTCCCTAGGCTGGGCATGACAGCTCACGCCTGTAATCCCAGCACTGTGGGAGGCTGGGGCAGAGGATTGCTTGAGTCCAGGAGTTTGAGACCAGCCTGGGCAATATAGTGAGACCTCATCTCTACAAAAATTTTTTTCTAAAAAATTAGCCAGGTATAGTGGCACATGCCTGTAGTCCCACCTACTTGGGAGGCTGAGGAAGGAGGATCACTTGAGCCCGGGGAAGTTGAGGTTGCAGTGAGCTGTGATCGCCCCACTGAACTCCAACCTGGGCGACAAATTGAGACTGTGTCTCAAGAAGAAGAAAAAAAAATGCTTTCTAATAAAACATGTAAATGAGAAGAAGTGAAATCCAAGTCATACATCAGTGAATTATTTAAACAGTTATTGTTTTCCCTAATCATAAAAGTAATAAATATTTACTGTAAAAAAGAAACTTAGAAACTAGAGAAGGTATAAGGGGGAAAAAAATTAAAGTTACCCATAATCTTACCACTCAGGGACTACTATTTCAAATGTATGGGTTAATATGTTTTACTTCACTTTCTGTGGACACCTAGATGTGCACATAGTACCTCTATGAAACTGGGATCCCAGTATTTGCACTGTTTCAAAACCTGCTTCTCTCATTCAACAGAATATGTGCCCTTGTCATCATTTCTTTCTTTCTTTTTTTTTTTTTTGAGACAGTTTCGCTCTTGTTGCCCAGGCTGGAGTGCAATGGCGCAATCTCAGCTCACTGCAACCTCTGCCTCCTGGGTTCAAGCGGTTCTCCTGCCTCAGCCTCCTGAGTAGCTAAGATTACAGGCATGCACCACCACGCCAGTCTAATTGTGTATTTTTAGTAGAGACGGGGTTTCTCCATGTTGGTCAGGCTGGTCTCGAACTCCCAACCTCAGGTGATCCGCCCGCCTCGGCATCCCAAAGTGCTGGGATTACAGGCGTGAGCCATCGCGCCCGGCCTCCTTGTCCTCATTTCTAATGGCTGCATGAAAAAGAGGCATCACAACCTACTTTATCACTCTCTCATTGCCAGACATCCAAGCAGCCTCCCAATATTTGTTAATATAAACAAACAAAAAACTGCAAGGCCAGGTGCTCACCTGAGCCCAGGAGGTCAAGGCTGCAGTGAACTGAGATCGTGCCACTGCACAACTGTGTCCCAAAAAATAATAATAATGTTGCTGGCTGGGTGTGGTGGCTCACACCTGTAATCCCAGCACTTTGGGAGGCTGAGACAGGAGGATCCCTAGAGCTCAGGAGTTCAAGACCAGCCTGACCAACATGGTGAAACCCCGTCTCTACTAAAAATACAAAAGTTACAAGGGCATGGTGGCACGTGCCTGTAGCCCCAGCAACTCGGGAGGCTGAAACGGGAGAATCACTCGAACCTGGGAGGCAAAGGTTGCAGTGAGCCAAGATTGCCCCACTGCCCTCAAGCCTGAGTGACACCGAAGCCGTCTCCAACAAAAAAAAAAAAAAAAAAAATGCTGCTAAGAAGCATGGTTGCCATATCCTTGCCGCACTTTTCCATTTATTTATTTATTTATTTATTTATTTTCTTATTTTTATTTTTTTTTTTGATTGAGACGGAGTCTCGCTTTGTCGCCCAGGCTGGAGTGCAGTGGCCGGATCTCAGCTCACTGCAAGCTCTGCCTCCTGGGTTTACGCCATTCTCCCGCCTCAGCCTCCCGAGTAGCTGGGACTACAGGCGCCCGCCACCTCGCCCGGCTAGTTTTTTGTATTTTTTTAGTAGAGACGGGGTTTCACCGTGTTAGCCAGGATGGTCTCTATCTCCTGACCTCGTGATCCGCCCGTCTCGGCCTCCCAAAGTGCTGGGATTACAGGCTTGAGCCACCGCGCCCGGCCTCCATTTATTTTTGTTACCCAGGTAACTCCAGGTCTTCCAGCCTGCACAATTTACCTTTTCCTTTAATATCTAAATAAAATGCTGGAGACTCATCCCCTCCAACAAAGGGAAGTTCAGCACTTCCCCCAAGGTCTTCAAGAGGTCTCTGCGGGGTTCTGTTTCTCTCAATCACTTCTCACTGTTTTCCTGTTTATCCCTGCAAGCATTTCATCCTCTTGGGCAGCTGTCCCCTTTCAACATGACTTTGCCTTTCTTCCTTCATGTGTCCAAAGTGCCATTAATGCATGGCAGCCACGTGTAGCTTTCACTGAGCTTCGGGGGAAATGAAAGACAATCATAATACAGGGCAGGAAGTAATCAAATTCACACCAGATATTACTGTTCCTAGAAAGTTGCTGGCCATTCTCCACCACCTGGGGACTTCTCACGGATGGCATTCCTTTGTGGATCCTGCCATGCTCCTGGGACCTTCTGCCTTCTGCTCTCTTTACTGACCCCTGACCTTTTATATCTTCTCTCCTTTCTGTGTACCTAAACTCTTTTTTTTTTCTTTTTTGAGACAGAATCTCCCTTCATCTCCCAGTCTGGAGTACAGTGGCTCAATCATAGCTCACTACAGCCTTGAACTCCTGGGCTCAAGTGATCCTCCCACCTTAGCCTTCTTGGTAACTGGGACTACAGGCATGCATGACCATGTCTGGCTAATTAAAAAAATAAAAATAAAAAAATTTGGCCGGCGCAGTGGCTCCCGCCTGTAATCCCAGCACTTTGGGAGGCCGAGGAGGGCGGATCACCAGGTCAGGAGATCCTGGCTAACACAGTGAAACCCCGTCTCCACTAAAAATACAAAAAAGTAGCCGGGCGTGGTGGCAGATGCCTGTAGTCCCAGCTATTCAGGAGGCTGAGGCAGGAGAATGGCATGAACCTGGGAGAAAAAAAAAAAAATTAAAAATAAGGGTTTCCTTACGTTGCCCAGGCTGGTCTCAAACTCCTGGTCTCAAACAATCCTCCTGCCTCAGCCTCCCAATGTGCTGGGGTTACAGACGTAAGCCACCATGCCCAGCCTTTGTACCTAAAATCTTTATCTCCTCACTCAAGCAGCCCTGAAAATTCCAAACGCCTCCTGCTTATTTTTATTTTTTATCTTTTATTTTTATTGAGACAGAGTCTCGTTCTGTCACCTAGGCTGGAGTGCAGTGGCACGATCTTGGCTCACTGCAACCTCCGCCTCCCCAGGTTCAGACGATTCTCCTGCCCCAGCCTCCCAAGTAGCTGGGATTACAGACACGCTCCACCTTGCCTAGCTAATTTTTGTATTTTTTGTAGAGATGGGGTTTTGCCATGTTGGCCAGGCTGGTCTCGAACTCCTGACCTCAGGTGATCCACCTGCCTCAGCCTCCAAAGTGCTGGGATTACAGGCATAAGCCACTGCGCCCAGTCCCTCCTGCTTATTATTTAATCCCTCCCACATCCCAGGCAGCAGCTTTCTCCTTAAAACATCTTCATTTAGCTTCGAGAATGCTATATTCTCCTGGTTTTCTTCCTCACTCACTGGCTCATTCTCTTCATCCTGACCTCTCAGCATCAGGGTGTCCCAGGACGCAGACCTTAGACCACTTCTCTATTATTGCTCACTCCTGCATGAGCTCACCCAGTCTAACGGCTTTAAATACCCTCTATATTCTAATGAGTCTCAAATTTGTATTTTCTGTCCTGACCTCCAGACTCACATGTCCAATTGCTCCACTAAAAATACAGAAGTATTTGATAGAACCTAAATAACCTGATTTAGATAGTTATTCTGTATCTCATCATCCTTTTTCTTTTCTTTTCTTTTTTTTTTTTTTTTTTTTTTAGACGGGGTCTCACTCTGTTGCCCAGGCTGGAGTGTAGTGGCACACTCTGGGCTCACTGCAACCTCCACCTCCACCTCCCGGGCTCAAGCAATGCTCCTGCCTCAGGTTCCCGAGTAGCTGGGATGCCCACCATGCCCAGCTAATCTTTTTGTATTTTTAGTAGAGATGGGGTTTCGCCATGTTGCCCAGGCTGTATCTCATTCTCAATCTGTCCGTAACTAAATTCTGCATTATTCCCAAACCTGCTCCTGCCTAGCATCCCCCTTCTTAGTAAATAGCGGCTCCCTTCTTCCACTTGTTCAGGCCAAAAACCTTGAAGTCATCCTTGACTCTCATCTTTCTATTACAATTCACATTTGACCTGGTAGCAAATCCCTTCAGCTTTGCTCTTATAGTGTATATTGCCTCTGACCACTTCTCACCTTCTCCACTGCTGCCCTGCCCTGGTCCAGCCTCCTGACAGCCTCCTGGATGGACCACTTGCAACAGATCTTAATTGGTCTCTCTGTGTCCACTCTTGCCCAGCTGTAATTTACTCCTCATGGATAGTCTTTCAATATTTAAGCCAGCAAAGGTCATGCTCCACTTCAAAACTTTCCAGTGGTTTCCCATCTGACTTGACCCAAATCGAAAGCCAATGTGGTCTGTCCCCTGGCTCTCTCTCCAACCTCAGCTGCTATCACCCTCCCTGCTTGCTCACCATGCTCCAGCCACGTTGGTCTCCCTGCTGTTCCCTGAATAAAGAAGTTCATTCTTAGGAGGCTGAGGTGAGAGGATCGCTTGAGCCCAGGAGTTAGACGTTACAGTGAGCTATGATCACGCCACTGTATTCCAGGCTGGACGATAGGGTGAGACCTTGTCTAAGAAACGAAGTTCATAAACTTCCTTCTCATCTTCGGCCTGTGCATTACTTTCCACCCTCCTGAAATGTTCTGCCTTCAGATATTAGCATAGTTTCCTGCCTTTGTTCATTCATGTCTCTGACCCAACGGCACCTCCTCAAAGAGGCCCGCCTTGACCACCTTATCTAAAAATAGCACCCATATTACCTCTAATCCTTGACATTGCTTTATTTTCCATCTTGGTACTTAATCTGACATTTGGTGACATTTTTCATTTTCATTATTTATTTATTTATTTATTTTGAGACAGAGTCTCGCTCTGTTGTGCAGGCTGGAGTGCAATGGCACAATCTCAGCTCACTACAACCCCCACCTCCTTGGTTCAAGCGATTCTCCTGCCTCAGCCTCCCGAGTAGCTGGGATTACAGGCACGTGCCACCATGCTCAGTTAATTTTTGTATTTTTAGGAGAGACGGGGTTTCGCCATGTTGGCCAGGCTGGTCTCGAACTCCTGACCTTGGGTAATCCATCCACCTTGGCCTCCCAAAGTGCTGGGATTACAGGTTTGAGCCACCATGCCTGGCCCATTTTCATGTTTAGATTGCCTCTCTCCCCATGAGGGCAGGAACTTGGTCTGTTTTGTTTATTGCTATATTCCTATTATCTGGAAGAAGAACTGACAAAAAGGGGTGCCACAAATTCTTGTTAATTCTCTTCGTCTACATTATGCAAGGTTCAAGTTCTTCCCAAATAGAATGTAGCATGGAAGTTCTTGCAGGTGCTTTCTCTCCTCAATGCAAGACACGGTCACCTCTGAGATACAGTTGGCTCACCCCTAAAATGCTAAAGCCCAGCGATCACACAGGTGCACATATTAGAGCACTTCCTTCCCATAAACTCCCAGAAGCAGAATTACTAGATCATGAGCTAAACTCCCAAATTAACCTCCTGAGAGGTCAATGTTAATTCCTTTCCCATCAGCAGTGGTCCATTACGGTGTACTCTGGGCCTTCAGGCAAATAACAATGATGATGATGATGATGTTGATGATGATGATGATAATGTCCCCTTCACTCTTTGTTAACTGGAAAATAAACAGATCTCTTTAGTGGCAGGGAAACTTCTGGGTTATCAGGCCACCAATGAGGGTCCACGGGATGGGTTTTAGGAGAAAAGAAGCTCTTTTGGCAGCTTCCATCTCTGAAATTATGTACCCACCAACACTGTAAATTGTTTCCCCATGATGCCAAGTCACGTTTATTCAGGAATTCATTCACTTCATAATTCCTTCTAAGTATGTATTTTGTACATAAACTCCAAACATTTGCCAAACTGAAGAATATTCCTTGAAATAAAGGAATTTGGCCGGGCACGGTGGCTCATGCCTGTAATCCCAGCACTTTGGGAGACCGAGGCGGCTGATCACCTGAGGTCAGAGGTTTGAGACCAGCCTGGCCAACATCGCGAAACCCTGTCTCTACCAAAAATGCAAAATTAGCCGGGCACAGTGGCAGGCGCTTGTAATCCCAGCTACTTGGGAGGCTGAGGGAGGAGAATCGCTTAAGCCCGGGAGGCGGAGTTTGCAGTGAGGCGAGATTGTGCTGTTGTACTCCAGCCTGGGTGACAGAGCGAGACTCTGTCCTCCCTGCTCCCGCAAAAAAAAAAAAAAAAAAAAAAAGGAATTTATAACTATCCTGGCATTTAGCAGTTTACAAGGGGCTTTCACTTCCGTTTTCTCATTTGGACCGTGCAAAAGCCAACTGAGTCCAATTCTGCCCATTTTACAGATGAACAAACCAGAGGCACAGAGGGGAGGGATTTGCCTGAGATTACACAATGCCTGTGAGTCACAGCCAGGACTAAGGATCCTGTGAGCTTCTCAGCACATGCCACTCCCTCCTACAACACCCTGCCAGGTCCACCACCTCCGAAAGTGGAGAATCTTACGAAGGGCGACCTATGCACGCACCTGACTTCTGAGCTGAGGGACAGTAGAATGAAGGAGTTATTTTTAAATGGCTTTTGCCGAGCTTGTGATGTCACTTCATTGATCACGCTGGGAGATGCGGTGCTGAGTTGTGCTATGGCAACTCGATTAAAGCTGGGAACTCCATTTCCTAGAAGCCCCTCCCTGCTATGATTCCGGGTTAGAGTTGGCCAAAAGAGAACCTTGTGCAAGAATTGTAGGGCGGAAGGCGAGCAGCAGTCACTGCCCTTGGCAGGTTTCCCGTCAGATACAGTGAAGGACAGAAACAGAGGGGCCCTGAGAGGCCCTGCAGCTCCTGGTTTATCCGGCTCTCTCCTCTGCTCCCTCCCAGCTAACATTTCCTGCTGTTGGCTCTGCTACCCAACAGCTGCCTCGGGCCCACCACCAGGGGCTTGGCTGTCGCCCCACATGGGGCGGGAGCTACATAGAGGCCACAGCTCCCATAAATCTCTCCACGAACTCCCCCTCCGCAGCCCCGCTTCGGTGGCTAGATGTGCTTTGGCTTCTGGAATTTTCCTGCAAGCTCTGATTTGCCCAACTGCACCAGTGCTTCCGGCAACAGCTAGTGACTGTCTGATCCTCTGACTCCTCCTTCCAGACATTCACTTCCCCAGCTCTTCCCACAGCTGTGAACGGTTTTATTCCTAGAATACTCACAGTGGCTCTGTTTCCCTGGTTGAATCCTGTTACGATACTTACAGATTTTGCTTAACATGAAAAACAGCATTAGAAAAAAACTGTTGTGGAGTGTAAGGCAGACTTCCACCTGATACTTAGAATCTATATATCTCATGTGCTTGATTTATAGATTGGATATGTGGGAACTAAGGAAAAAAGATTATTAAATGAACCAATGGAGGATGAATCATGTATGCTTTCAGTGTAGACCAAACTGGGGAAATAGATGAGAAAGGAATAACTGAAAAGATATAACCTTCTTTTTTATCTTGTTTTTCTAAGCTCAAAAGATGGAAGAGGGGAAGGAATTGGTAGTGAAGCCATTTTTGTAGTCTGGAAATTTTCTATCAAGGTTTACATAATTCCTTAGGACATACCAAAGAAAATAATCAGTCCTATCTACCCTCTAAGTAACTATCTTCTCTTGAAAGAGAAAGGAGTGATTCTTATTTAGGAAATCTAGTTATTTAAATATAAAGTATGAAATTGAGCCTGGGCAACATAGGGAGACCTTGTCTCTACTAAAATTGGAAAAGAAAAAATATTAGCCAGGGGTGGGGCACAGGCTGATAGTACCAGCTACTTGGGGGCTGAGGTGAGAAGATCGCTTGAGCTCAGGAGGTTGAGGCTGCAGTGAGCAATGATCTCGCCACTGCACTTTAGCCTGGGTGATACAGTGAGACCCTATCTCAAAATAGATACATTAATTAAATTAAACGTGAAATTATACGTGAACAGGAGCAAACTGATGTTCAAGGATTCTTAAACATTATAAAACCAACAGGATATTATCTACCTGGATAATGCTGAGGTGGATAGTCAAAGCTCTAATGTTAATAAATAAATACATCAAAGATCTTTTCCTTTCTCTTCCTTATCATAGCCCCCTCTCTTTGCAACAGAGAAAGGAGGTCTTAGAGCAGTTTCCAGTGGAGAAGAGTTTTGAAATTCAGCGTTTTCTTCCTAGGAGCCTGTATGTATGTGAACGTTCTATGCCATCGTTCTTTCAAAATCATACTTGTTTGTCTCCCTCTTCCACCCTCACGCAGTGAGCGTTTTCACCCAGTGTCTTTAAAACGTGCCTGCCTCAGGTGGCCGGTCACTTTATCAAATAAAAGGTGGCTGGCTTTGCCAATTTCTTTTCTCTACTCTGAATTAATAAGCCTGGCTCACAGCGCAGTAAAATTTTATTTCCACCAAGCAAATATATATTGCTTTCTCCTTGGCTGCTTTTTAAAAGTCTTCTCACTCTCACTTGTGTCTAGAACATCCACCGATCCCTGCAGCACTAATGCTGACAGTGGTCAAGAGTATGAAATGTTCTTAAGCCAGTCCTCAGTCCGTGGATTCCTCCTGGCCATTGGTCACAGGAATGCCCAGGGAGACCACTGTGCAACCCAGACAACCACCAGCTCATCCTCACAAAGAAGAGATCGTCTCCACTCTTGGGACCCCCGAGACCCCCAGAGACCCAAACTCTTGGCTCTGCCTGGAGTTTGACCTCCATCTTGCTGGGTTTACTACTGGAGTCCTAGTTCTCTAGGGCTGCCACAACAAATTACCACAAACATAGTGGCTTCAAACCACAGAAATGCATCCTCTCACACTTCTGGAGACCAGGTGTCCACAGGGCTGTACTCCTTCTAGCTTCCGACGGCTGCCAGCAATCTTTAGCATTCCTTGGCATGTGTCCGCATCACTCCAGTCTCTGCCTCTGTTGTCGAAACTCCTCTGTGTAGCTGCATCTTCTCGTCTGTCTCAAGTCTCTCTCTGTCTCTCCCTTTTTTTTTATTTTTTTTTTTTTTTTTTTTTTTTTTTGAGACAGGGTCTCACTCTGTCACCCAGGCTGCAGTGCAGTGGCGTGATCATAGCTCACTGCAACCTCTAACTCCTGGGCTCAAGTGATCCTCCTGCCTCAGCCACCTAAAGCGCTGGGATTACAGGTGTGAGCCACCGCGCCCAGTTTACCTTTCCCTTATAAGGACACTTGTCATTGGAATTTAGGGCCCACCTAGATGATCCAGGGTGATCGCCTCATCTTGAGATCCTTAACTTAATTACACCTGCAAAGACCCTTTTGCCAGATAAGATCACATTGACAGGTTCCAGAGTTAGGAATGAGAACACATCCCTTGGGGGCCGCCCCTCAACCCACCAGGCTTTGTCTGCCTGGACTCAGAAGTATTTCCTTTCCAGTTTTTTTTTTTTTTTGAGACGGAGGCTTGCTCTGTTGCCAGGCTGGAATGCAGTGGCGCGATCTCAGCTCACTGCAACCTCCGCCTCCCGGATCCAAGCGATTCCCCACCTCAGGCTCCCTGGTAGCTGCAACTACAGGCTGGCACCACCACGCCCGGCTAATTTTTTGTTTTTTTAGTAGAGACAGGGTTTCACCATGTTGGCCAGGATGGTCTCGATCTCCCGACCTCGTGATCCATCCGCCTCGGCCTCCCAAAGTGCTGGGATTATAGGTGTGAGCCACCGCGCCCGGCCTTTCCTTTCCAGTTTTAAAGAATTTTCAGGCGGGGAGCAGGGCTCACACCTGTAATTCCCAGCACTTTGGGAGGCCAAGGCGGGCGGCCACGAGAGGTCAAGAGATCGAGACTATCCTGGCCAACCATGGTGAAACCTCTGTCTCTCTACCTAAATACAAAATTAGCCGGGCGTGGTGGCGCAGTGCCTGTATTCCAGCTACTCAGGAGGCCCGAGGCACAAGAATAGCTTGAACCCAGGAGGTGGAGGTTGGCAGGAGCCGAGATCGCGCCACTGCACTTCAGCCCTGGTGACAGACCAAGACTCTTCTCAGAAAATAAAATAGGCCGGTGCGCGGATGGCCTCAAGCCTTTAATCCCAGCAACTTTGGAGGCGAGACGGGTCGGATCACCGAGGTCAGGTAGATTCGAGACCCTCCCTGGCTAACACGGTGAAACCCCACGTCTCTAACTAAAAAAACAAAAACCTAGCGGCGAGGTGGCTGGGCGCCTGTAGTCCCAGCTACTCCGGAGGCTGAGGCAGGAGAATAGCGTGAACCCGGGAGTGCGGAGTTGCCAGTGAGCTGAGATCCGGCCCCTTGCACTCCCAGCCTGGGCGACCGGCAAGACTCCGTCTCAAAAAAAATAAAAATAAATAAATTAATAAATAAATAAATAAATTTCTGGCTGGTGCTAAGTTCACACCCTTTCACACGTAAATCCCAATCTCTGGGAGCCCAAGGCAAGAGGATCACTTGAGCTCCAGGAGTTCAAGACCAGCCCTAGGCAACATAGTGAAACCCTTGTCCCTACAAATAAATTTAAAAATATCCAGATGTGGTGTGCGTGCCTGTAGTCACACTTCTCTGGAGGCAGAGGTGAAGGATTCCATGAGCCCCAGGAGTTTGGAGGCTGCAATGAGCTATGATGGCACCAACCTTGCACCCTGCCTGGGCCAGCAGAACGAAACACTGTCTCTTAAAATAAATAAATAAAAGCCAGGCACTGGTGTAGTCCCAGCAACTTATGGGAGGCCAAGGTGGGTGGATCCAGCTTAGACAGAGCTCAAGACTAAGCCTGGCCAATCACGTGGGGCGAAACTCCATGTCTACTAAAAAAACAAAACAAAACAAAACAAAAAAAACAATTAGCCAGGCATGGTGGGCACATGCCTGTAATCCCAGCTACTCGGGAGGCTGAGGTAGGAGGATTCACTGTAGCCTGGGATGTCGAAGCCTGCTAGTGAGTCCGTGATCAATCCACTGCACTGCAACCTGAGCGAACAGAGTGAGAGACTGTTCAAAAAAAAAACAAAAACAAAAAACAAAAATTAAGCCAATATATTTCCTCTCCTTTAAGAGGCAGTTGATGGCTGGTGTGTGTTGGCTCTGATTCGAGCACAAAACTACATTGTGGTTAAACAAAATGGTTGACATCCTTAGGGGTCTAGCAGAATTCCTGGCCCTGCGTTCTGAGTGATTGTTAGGGATGGTCACGGCAGAGTCGTTGTAGGTGGATTTCAGGTCGTTATCTTATTTTTTTTTTTTTTTTTTTTTTTTTTTTTTGAGACGCGGAGTCTCGCTCTGCCGCCCAGGCTGGATGCAGTGGTCCGGTCTCAAGCTCACTGCAGCTCCGCCTCCTGGGTTTACGCCATCTCCTGCCTCAGCCTCGCTCATCCGAGTAGCTGGGACTACAGGCGCTCTGCCACTCGCCGGCTAGTTTTTGATATTTTTTAGTAGAATGGGTTTCACCGTTAGCCCAGGATGGTCTCGATCTCCTGACCTCGTGATCCGCGCCGTCTCTGGCTCCCCCAAAGGCTGGGATTACAGGCTTTGCAGCCACCGCGCCCGGCCTATCTTATTTCTTTTAACGCACATATCTGCCATTATCTTGAGCCTAGTTTTGTTTTGCTTTTTTTTTAACAAGACCTTAACAAGAACAAACATTGTCTTTTTAAGGGAAGAATGGCTGTAGAATCATGGGACTGGAGGAAGGCAGCAACAGGCCGTCATGAAAAGTTTAGAGAGGAAGTGGCCACCCTTGGGTATCAATTAAAGAAAATGGTTGAGAGTTTCTCGATGTTCTGCACAGTACAGCTCAACTCAATCAACAAGCAGTCCCTAAAAGGCAGACAGTAACTGTTCAATTGAACTGATGGGGGATGGATGGATGAGTAACAAAAATTGGCCTTACGTGGAACCCACACATCCCACACATGTATAGCAATTCAGAGTTTATTCAACAAAATTCTGTGGCCACAGATACAAGATCACTTGATTTAGCCAAACTGTGATGACTCTTCCTTCATTATGTGAATTGTTATTATGCCTTCATGATAATAACTAAGATGAGTTTGGGATGAAAAGGTAACAATGACATAAACTGACTCATAGGCTCAGGTAGAGGTTGGGCAACAGGGTAGAAGAATGACTCAAAAATTATATTTGAGGTTGATTGTTGTGACTTATGCCTCTAATCCCAACAGTTTGAGAGGCCAAGATGGGAGGATTGCTTGAAACCAGTAGTTCAAGACCAGCGTGGGCAGAGTGAGGCCCTGTCTCTCCCGAAAAAAAAAAAAAGAAAGAAAAGAAAACCAGAAAAAAAAAGAATGAGAGTTTAGAGAAGAAGAGAACATTGAGTCTTAGAAAAGTCAGAACCGGAAGGGACATATATTAATACAAATAGGATGGAAGTTAAGCAAGACAATCAAGAAGAGGTGGGTGGTATTTTGTTAAGAGAAGAAGCTGAAGAAACGCTGATCTTACTTGGACACCTCTGAGAGTACATTTCAGAGAACCTGTGAGCTCCAGGGAGAAATACTAAAAGCTTAATTCTGGCCTGAAACCAGTGCCCAAAGGAGTGAGTTTTCTCTACCTTCCAGCCCTAAGAGCTTGTGAGGCAGCCTGAGGGAAAAACTTCAGAAATTTTAAGAAGTCTGATGTGCACATTAAGTTGTATCAAATTGTATTTAGGGACTAGGCAAAGCTCCTGTAATTCACAGACCAAGAAAATACAGCCAGCCTGGGCAACATGGCAAAACCCTGTCTCTACAAAAAACACAAAAATTAGCCCGGCATGGTGGTGCATGCCCGTAGTCCCAGCTACTCTGGAGGTTAAGAGGGGAGGATCGCTTGATCCTGGGAGGTGGAGATCGTGCCACTGCCCTCTAGCCTGGGCGACAGAGTGAGACCCTGTCTCAAACAAACAAACACCACAGAAAAGAAAAGAAAATACCAAGGCCGGGCGTGGTGGCTCACACCTGTAATCCCAGCACTTTGGGATGCCAAGGCAGGCAGACCATGAGGTCAAGAGATCGAGACCGTCCTGGCTAACACAGTGAAACCCTGTCTCTACTAAAAATACAAAAACTAGCCGGGCATGGTGGCGTGTGCCTATAGTCCCAGCTACTCGGAAGGCTGAGGCAGGAGAATTGCTTGAACCTGGGAGGCAGAGGTTGCAGTGAGCCGAGATTATGCCACCGCACTCCAGCCTGGCAACAGAGCAAGACTCCATCTAAAAAAATAAATATGTAAATAAATATATATACCAAAGTTCCTCACCTTTTGGTGAGACAGATGTGTTGGTGACCAAAACAGAGCAAATGGAATCCTGAATGAGACTGAAGGGCTGCAGCTGTGTGGTAGAAAAGACAGGGACTACCCTAAGGGCTCTTTGCCTACAACACAGATGCCTAACAATATTTTTTTCTAAGGTTCTCAATGGTAGTTGGGTGTCATTTTTATATATTGTGTTTTGAAATTGTAATCCAAGCATTTAAATAGAAGAGAGAGAGGCCTAAGGTAAACATCTCGGGAGACCAGATGATTTTCCTATATGACTTTTTTTTTTTTTTCTTAGACAGAGTCTCACTCTGTTACCCAGGCTGGAGTGCAATGGCTCAATCTCAGCTCCCTTCAACCTCCGCTTCATGGGTTTCAACGATTCTCATGCCTCAGCCTCCCAAGTAGCTGGGATTACAGGCGTGTGCCACCACGTCCGGCTAATATTCGTATTTTTAGTAGAGAATAGTAGTTTCACCATCTTGGCCGGACTGGTCTTGAACTCCTGACCTCAAATGATCCACACAACTCAGCCTCCCAAAGTGCTGGGATTACAAGCATGAGCCGCTGCACCCAGCCACTATATGACTCTTGTAGTCATTTTTCACCCACTAGGGCTCAGTCAACTCATAGTAGTAATAAAACCCTTGTACTCATACAGTGCTTTACTGTGAAGAAGTATTCTAGACAGTATTTCATTTGATTATTTCCTAAAGTCCTGGTGAGGAGACATGCCGTGAAGGCCCAAGCCTTTGAGAAGGAGGGAGCCCACCAAGAAGGAGGTCATTCTGGAAGCTCCCAGCTGTGCCAGTGAAGGTCAGTGCAGTACCCTGAGGCCGTTATCACTCATAGGTCCAAAGTCAATGAGACAGAGTGGTAATTGGAACCCAAAAGGGGAAAGTCCCATAAAGAAGCTACCTTGAAAAGAGCTATGACCTTTTGTCTAGGAACACAGCCACACTTCAGTGACCTCGTAGAGGAAAAACCAGGAACATAGATCTCTGGCTTCACTCTACCCTGTTGCTTTACAGACAAGGTCTCACTCACTCTGTCAGCCAGGCTGGAGTGCAGTGGCGCAATCACAGCTCACCTTAACCTCAAACTCCTGGGCTCAAGGGATCCTCCCACCTCAGCTTCTCAAGTAGCTAGGACTACAGGTACGTGCTGCCACATTCGGCTAATTTTTAATTTTTTTTTTTTTTTTTTTTTTTTTTGCTTTTGGTATAGATGAGATCTTACTATGTTACCAAGGTTGGTCTCAAACTCCTGGCCTCAAGAGACCCTCCTGCCTTGGCTTCCCACATCTTCCTTTGATTTCTTGCTGGAGCTCCCCTTAGCCAAACTCAAGCAGAAGTCAGAGGGACAGAGAGCAGGGTGGAGGAAACTGGAGAGCGGGTCTGAGAAGCAACAGAAGCTATCTAGCACTACCTGAGTGACCAGGATTTTCTTCCTTAATTGAACCCTTCCATGCCATATCATCACATCATTTAACTCTCGCCATCCCTGGAAGTAAATGGTATTTTCCCTAGTTTAGATGTGAAAAAATAGTGACCAAGAGAGGTTAAATGATTTAGCCAAGGTCCCTCAGTTAGTAGGTAGGGGCCATGATATGACCCAAGTTTGCTGACACCAGAGCTTGTTCTCTTAACCACCACCCAGTTCAGCCTCCTCAATGCCACGGAACCTTCACAGGATTGAGATGGCTCTAAGAATCAGATAAGACAGCAAAGGGTGCCAGGCACAGTGGCTCATGCCTATAATCCCAGGACTTTGGGAGGCCGAGACAAGTGGGGATCACTTGAACCCAGGAGTTTCAGACCAGACTGGACAATAAAGTGAGACCCCTTCTCTTAAAAAAAAAAAAATTATGGCCAGGCATGGTGGCTCACACCTGTAATCCCAGCACTTTGGGAGGCCAAGGCGGGAGGATCACCTGAGGTCAGGAGTTTGAGACCAGCCTGACCAACACGGAGAAGCCCCATCTCTACTAAAACTACAAAATTAGCCAGGCATGGTGGTGCATGCCTGTAATCCCAGCTACTCAGGAGGTTGAGGCAGGAGAATTGCTTGAACCTGAGAGGCGGAGGTTGTGGTGAGCCAAGATCGCACCATTGCACTGCAGCCTGGGCAACAACAGCAAAACTCTGTCTCAAAAAAAAAAAAATTTTTTTTTAC
>NW_016824019.1:2784-9038 GCF_001698545.2 Rhinopithecus bieti | reverse complement strand
AAAAAAAAAAAAAAAAAAAAAAGAAGGTCTGCCACAATAGCAATTATTTGTAATTTGCCCTTGGCATTATTTTTAACTATTTCTTGTGAAAGTTTCCAAACAAACACAAAAGATCACAATAAACCTCTCTGTACCCCTTACCCAGCTTCAATAGCATTTAACATTTGTCGATGCTTCCTTTATTTTATTTTATTTTATTTTATTTTATTTATTTATTTTTGAGATAGAGTCTCACTCTCTTGCCCAGGCTGGAGTGCAGTGGCACAATCTTGGCTCACTGCAGCCTCAACCTCCTGAGCTCAAGTGATCCTCCCACCTCAGCCTCCCAATTAACTGGGACCACAGGAGTGTGTGTCACCATGCCCAGCTTTTTTTTTTAAGAGATGGGGTTTCACCATGTTTCCCAGGCTGGTCTCGAACTCCTGAGCTCCAGTGATCCACCCACCTTGGCCTCCCAAAGTGCTGGGATTACAAGAGTGAGTCACTGCGCCTGGCTGCCTTCCAACAATTTGAGCATACCAAGCTCTTCCCTGCCTCAGGTCCTTTGCACTTACTGTTCCCCAAGCCTGTAAGTCAAGTTCTTCCCCCATTTCCATGCATGACTGCCTCCTTGAATCTCAGTTTAAATGTTACCTCGTCCCTTACCATCCTAGTTAGAGTAACCCCTACTGCCCCCAGCCACACACACACACACACACACACCCTGATTCTCCATCAAAATATCCAGTTTATTTTCTTTAGAGCACCTACCATAGCTGGAATCACTGTTATGAGTTCACTTGATTATTAACTGTCTCTCAAGTAGGATACAAGCACAAGGGAGCAGGCCCCACATTGCTTCATCCTCAGACCATCCTACTGCTACAGCATGCCATAGAACAGGCATTCAATAACCATTTTTGCTTACTGTTAAACTTGTCTCCTGTCAAGATTAGTCCTGATCAGAACCTTAGGACATTGTGTCAAGTCTAGTTTCCTGCATAAAGGAAAATGGTAAAGAACCTAAAGATGTAGGAGAGGGAAAGGTAGTGAAATTCAACAGAAAAGGAATGAAGAGTAGATTCATGGACCTTGAGCATGGACATAACCATCATCCAATTCATTCATTTAACAAACGTCTACTGAGTGCCTACTATGAAGCAAAATGATGGTGCTGAGTCTTAGGAAATACATCAATATGGAGAAGATGGTGCTAGCACTCAAGGGGGAATAAACATGTAAACAGACACTATTACAGTATGGTAAGTACTAAACTAAAGATCCACATGAAATGCCATTGCAGTACAAAAGAGAGAAACAGGTTCTGCCTAAGGAAGACAGGAAAGGCTTCACTGAGGAGGTAACGTGAACTTTCACTTGAAAAATGAATAAGATGGCCAGGCGTGGTGGCTCACGCCTGTAATCCCAGCACTTTGGGAGGCCAAAGTGAGAGGATCACAAGATCAGGAGATTGAGAGCATCCTGGCTAACATGGTGAAAATCCGTCTCTACTAAAAATACAAAATATTAGCCAGGCGTGGTGGCACACGCCTATGGTCCCAGCTACTCAGGAGGTTGTCAGGAGAATCACTTGAACCCGGGAGGCGGAGGTTGCAGCAAGCTGAGATCGCACCACTGCGCTCCAGCCTGGATGACAAAGTGAGACTCCGTCTCAAAAAACAACAACAACAACAAAAATGAGTAAGAGTTCACCAAGTGGAAAAGCAGGGTAGAGCACTCCAAACAGAAATCCACGGGTTGCTGCTCCTCCCTCTCTCTCTCTCTCTTTTTCTCCGTCTTTTCTTTCCCTTGCAATTTATTCATTGAAAAAAAATGGGGTGATTTGTCCTATAGAATGACCTGTTACATTGGGGTTTTGCTTATTGCATCCCAGAATGTCTTTAACAGGTTCCTCTGCCCCCTGTATTTCATATAAATTGGTAGTGGAATCTAGAAGTTTTATCAAAATCAGATTTGATTTTTTTTTTTTTTGGCAACAATACGTCATAGGCGATGTTGTAAACCTTTATCAGGAGGTAAATGAGAGCTCCTTTTTTTTGTCATATGGTGGCCATTGATGATTAATGCCTAAATCTGTTACTTCAGTAACTATTGGAAAATAATGATATTCTAATTCAAAAGTTCTCAAACTTTTGAACTTAGAGTTCTTCTATGCTCTTAATAATAATTGAGGATCCCCAAAAGCTTTTGTTTATATTGGTTATATCTATACATATTCATCATACTTAATATTAAAACTGAGAAATTTTTAAATGTATTAGTTCATTTAAAAATAATAACCACTGGGCATGATGGTACATGCCTGTAATCCCAGCACTTTGGGAGGCTGAGGTGGGAGGATTGTTTGAGCCCAGGAGTTCGAGGCTGCAGTGAACTGTGATCGTGCCACTACACTCTGGCCCGGGTGACAGAACAAGGCCCTATCTCTATTAAATACATAAATATCTAGCCGGGCATGGTGGCTCACGCCTGTAATCCCAGCACTTTGGTAGGTTGAGGCGGGTGGATCACCTGAGGCCAGGAGTTCAAGACCAGCCTGGCCAACATGGTGAAACCCTATCTCTACTAAAATTACTAAAATTAGCTGGGCATGATGGTGCATGCCTGTAATCCCAGCTACTCAGGAGGATGAGGCAGGAAAATCGATTGAACCCGGGAGGCAGAGGTTGCAGTGAGCCGAGATCGTCCCACTGCACTCCAGCCTGGGCAACAGAGTGAGACTCCATCTCATAAAAACAAACAAACAAACAGCAAAAAAAACACGTAAGTATCATAAGCATAACATATTTTTTGAAAAATAACTATATTCCCCAAAACAAAAAAGTAATGAGAAAAGTGGCACTGTCCATTTGCTTAAATCTCTTTGATGTCTAGCTTAATAGAAGACAGCTAGATTCTTATGGCTTCTGTTTTCAAACTGTTGTAATATGTTGCTTTGGGTGAAGTACATGAAAAATATCCAGCTTCATACAATATGTAGTTAGAAAAGGGAGGAACATTTTAATAGCCTCTATAGATAATTATGGAGATTCTTTTCTGAAAGTGGTTGTGTCATAAAGGTTAATTGCAATGTGGAATCTGAAACCACATCAATGTCCTCTTCATACTCTGTTTCATTAAAATATATTATGTACTTTGGAGCTCTTTATGTCAGTTATATCTATTCATATTTATCATACTTAATATTAAAACTGAGAAATTTTAAAATGTATTAGTTCATTTAAAAATAACAATCATTGCCGGGTGCAGTGGCTCACGCCTGTAATCCCAGCACTTTGGGAGGCCAAGGAGGGCGGATCATGAGGTCAAGAGATCGAGACCATCCTGGCCAACACGGTGAAACCCCGTCTCTACTAAAAATATAAAAATTAGCTGGGAATGGTGATGCACACCTGTAGTCCCAGCTACTCGGGAGGCTGAGACAGGAGAATCGTTTGAGGTTGCAGTGAGCCGAGATCTGCCACTGCACTCCAGCCTGGCAACAGAGCAAAACTTTGTTACAAAAATAAAATATAAATAACAATCACATCGCTTCTTGGCCTTTTGACTAAGATGAAGTCTAAAAATAACTATCACTGGGTTCAGTGGCACATGCCTGTAATCCCAGAACTTTGGGAGGCTGAGGTGGGAGGATTGCTTGAGCCCAGGAGTTCGAGGCTGCAGTGAGCTATGATCGTGCCACTGCACTCTGGCCTGGATGATGGAGCAAGGCCCTGTCTCTATTAAATAAATAAATAGATTTATTTTATTACATATAACATATTTTATGAAAATACCTATATTCCCCAAAACAAACAAACAAAAAGGAATGAGAAACATGACACTGTCCTTGTTTTGGGTGAAGTACATGAAAAACATCCAGCTTCACGCAATATATAGTTTGAAAAGGGAGAAACATTTTAATAGCTTCTACAGATAATTATGGATATTCTTTTTTTGAAAGTGGTTGCGTCATAAAGGTTAATTGCAATGTGGAATCTGAAACCACATCAATGTCCTCTTTATACTCTGTTTCATTAAAATCTATTTTGTACTTTGGATCTCTTACTCATCCTTGATTGTGTAACATCATGCATTAGTCATTTCAAAAATATTGGTTCACTGCATTTTACAGGTATTGCAAATGTTGACACATTTCATTACACAATATCCAAAATGTCCCATTCATGAATGTCACCACCAATCTCATCAGAAAAGTCTTTAAGTATTGAGAAGATATTAAGCTTACAGTGGCAGATACAAGTCTCCCAAAATTCCCATTTTCATTTGAAAGCTCCAATTTTATTACTGGCAACAAATACTGTCAAATTGTTTCCCTTGAAGTGACAAGGCTCACTTCTTAATTTTCAATAAAATATCTGCCAAATCCCACTGTCTGAATATCCATAATTTGCTGTTAGTGGTTCTTACAAGTAAAAATGGCGTTCCACAAAAAAAGTGGCTAGTTCAGCTCTCAACTCAAACAATTGCCCAACTGCCTTTCCTCAAGATAGCCACCATCTCTCAGAGTGCAGCCAAAGTGCTTATTATTATTATTTTAATTGAGACAGGGGTCTCACTATGTTGCCCAGTCTGGATCAGAACTCCTGGACTCAAACAATCCTCCCACCTCAGCATCCCACATAGCTGGGAACACGGGTGTGTACCAGCATATCCAGGTGGAGTACTTTATGTAGATTTCCCATTTCACCATATAGAATATTTAGAAAACATGTACTCAAGGGTTGAAATTTAATAAAATTAATAATTTTGACTCCTTCAACAAGGCCATTGCTAAGTGAAACTAGCAATTTCGTTTACTGTGAATGTGGTAATAAAGAATACAGTGACTACTAGTTTAGTCTGTATCACTGCCTTGATTCATACTGAGGTACCAGCAGTTTTAGCTACTCTTGGTTTTGCACCATCCCTGGTCAACCAAGTGAAAGAGGTAAGTAATATCTTAGTTGAATTATGGAAATAGTTTGACCTCATGGACCCCTGAAAGAGTCCAAGAATCCACACTTCCAGAACCATTGTTCTACTTCTATCATTCCTTCTTCATTTTTACCTTAAAAAAATTTGTTCATTAGCCTCTCCATTCAGAGCACAACTTCTTCATTTTTAAATTGGAATACTTCCATAGAGAGAAAATTGACCTCATTCACTATGTGGTCACCTTGAGGTCAGTTTGTACAAGAAAGGAAGTTACCTTCTTGATTCTTTCCCTTTATTTATTAGTTGTTGTTGTTTTGTTGTTGTTTAATAAGGTTCTTGAGGCCAGGCCATGGCCTCAAAATCTGGTCCCAGCTCCTCAGGAGGCTGACACAGGAGGATAGCTTGAGCAAGGAGTTCAAATCCAGCCTGAGTAACACAGCGGGCCTCTCCACTAGTTTGTTTCATTATGAACTAATGGATTTTAACATATTTGATGTTTCAATCCATTGCAATTATTATTTTTATTGATACTTAAATCATCCCATTATTTGCTAAGGAATGCCTCTTCACATTGGCTACTGAGTCCTATTGACACGACCCCAGTAATCTTTGACAGCTCCCCTGCCTTCTTGTACAAGATGTTCCCTGGTCATACAGTACTTTTCCTGACTCAGACCTGGAATGAAACATTTCTCTAAGGAGCTCTGGTTTCTTTCAGTAGGAAATGATATTCAAAGATCATAATCCAGGTGCCAGGAATGCTGTGGCATTTAATGTATTGCCTTTCAGGTCCAAATTCATCCTTTCAGACTGTTCTGTGAAAATGAATCTGGAGCTGGGCGTGGTGGCTCACACCTGTTATCCCAGCACTTTGGGAGGCCGAAGCAGGCGGATCACAGGGTCAGGAGATCCAGACCAGCCTGGCTAACACGGTGAAACCCCGTCTCTACTAAAAAATACAAAAAATTAGCCGGGCATGGTGGCGGGCGCCTGTAGTCCCAGCTACTCAGGAGGCTGAGGCAGGAGAATGGTGTGAACCCGGGAGGCAGAGCTTGCAGTGGGCTGAGATTGTGCCACTGCACTCCAGCCTGGGCGACACAGCAAGACACTGTCTCAAAAAAAAAACAAACAAACAAACAAACATGTTGCTGAAGGACGAATGCAGCTTTTCATGTGAGTGCCTGGCACAGCCTGGCTTAGAGAGCACAGTCGCTGGGGTCGGCTCAGGCCTGGGCTCTCTCTGAGTGTAGTGGGAGCCATGGGAGGTTCTGAGCAGGAGGGGTGCAGTCAGATCTGCATCCCACAGAAGTCCCTAAAGCTGTGCAGAGCGTGGAACC
>NW_016824019.1:0-2423 GCF_001698545.2 Rhinopithecus bieti | reverse complement strand
TTTTTTTTTTTTTTTTTTTTTAGTAGAGACAAGGTCCCCTATATTGCCAAGATTGGTCTCAAACTCCTGGGCTCAAGCGATCCTCCCCCATCTTGACCTCCCAAAGTGCTGGGATTACAGGTGTGAGCCACCATACCTGGCTTGTATTTCTTTTTTATCCTTAGGGTATACCCCATTAGAAACTTACAATCAAATTACTGTCTTTTAAAGTTCACTTGAAATAATTTGTCTCCATATGATTAAGCCTGCAGCTCAATACACAGATCCATTTGTTTCATTTTGCTTTTGATTTTTAAATGCTGTGTTTTAAACTGTTGACTTAATGATGCTTTATAATTATGTAAAATATTAACATTGTTCTAAAGTTAAATCTGTAAGTCAAAGTATTTTCAGAAAACTAGGTTCTGTCCCTTTATTTCCTTCTTCCTCCCACAGGTAACCATTTTATTTATGGTCTATCCTTCTATTGTCTTTTAAAAATATAAGTACATAATATATACATATTTGTATATGTTCTTTGATTTTCTACCTTGCTTTTTTTTACTTTTCATTATATCCTGGAAAATACTTCATAGCAGTACATAGAAATATTATTTATTTTCTTTTATACTTACATAGTATCTCATTGTGTAGATATATCCGAATTTATTCAGTTAAGCCCCCAATAAGCATGAAAGTTGTTTCCAGTCTTTTGCTACTATAATTAATGCTGCAATCAATAGGTTTGTGCTTTCATCTTTTTATAATGTACCCTTGGGATACGTTCCTAAAAGTGAAACTTTGGGATTTTTGCGGTCAAATTTTGGATTTTGCTAACCTGCGTCAACCTAAAAGGAAGAAGAGGCTGAGGCACAAAGTCTAATTTAAAACGTTTACTTGAGCCAAAGTGAGGACAGCTGCCCAGGAGACCCAGCCCCCACCCCCCCAAAGTAACCTTGGATAAGAGCTCCTGCTGGCTTTTGTTACAAGCAGTTTTTTAAAGGCAAAAAGAAGGAGGAGAAGGGGTGGGCTGATAAAAAGCTGTTTGTCGAAAATTCTCATTGGTTTACAGAAGTAGCACTGATTAGTGATTGACTGTTCATTGTTAAGCTACAGGGTGTGGGTTAGTGTCCAGCATTATTAAATTGATTTATAGCCACCTGTGGCAATCGCAAGCGGTTTGAAGAGATGAATACGTAGCTCAAGGGGGGAGTAGGATGTGATTGCTGTATCATTTTAATATCTCTCCGGGCCTGATAATTTAAAGAGACTTGGCATTCCTCAAACAAAAGTTCTTTTCTTTTCTCGCCTGCTAGGAGAGAAAAGGTATCTCATGGTAGTTTTAATTTGCATTTCTCTTACTGTGAGCGAGATTGAGCGCTTTCCATATGATAGGGAGTCATTTGCATTTATTTCTCATATCTTTAGCCTGTTTTCTTGAATTGTTAGTCTTTTTCTTCTCTAGTTTTAAAAGCTTTTTCATATATTAGGGATAGTAACTCTTTGTGATACAAGTTCCAACTATTTTTTTCCCATTTTCTCACTTATTTTATTCTATCTAAGGTGGTTTTGTTTCTTTTATGCATGCAACAGGTTATTTTAGTGTAACCAGATTAATCTATGTTTTCCTTATTGCTTTTGTACTTTGAGTCCCAGTTGTAAAAGCTTTATCCTCTCCCAGGTAATAAGGCAGTTTTGTTGACTAAATATGGTCCTCAGATCAGCAACTTAGGCATCACCTGTATTCTGTTAGGAACGCGGACTCTTCAGGTTCCACCCAGACCTACTGAATCAGCCTCTGCGTTTTAAAAGATCCACCACCCCGCCCCAGCCATAGTAAATTTGCAATTTAAAATTTGAGAAGCACTGGTCTAGAGAATTCTGCCCATATTTTCTGCTAGAACTGGTGAGGTGGATGAATGATTTTTAATTGGAACTTATTGGTGACATCCTATCCACAGCTGCTGAAGAAAAACAAGAAATGAGGCCAACCCCAGCAAAGGGTGTAAATGAAGCCTGCCTAGATAACTAACATTATTAAATACAGACATGAGAATCCTCTATTGAAAAGTCTTTAAAATACATCTTTTGCAGTGCTAGGATTACATGATTGACATATTGATCCATCAATTTTATGAAACATCTGTGGACAAATTACTAGTGAAAAAAATGGGCTTTGGTTATTTTCCAAATGAATAGCATTATCTCCTGCTGTTAAGCTTTTCAAGATTCTCTCGTGACCAGGGACTTTGCAGAGGAAAAAATAGACCTCTTTAAGGCTTGCTGCACTGCACAAGCAAATTCTATTCCTCTCCCACAAGCTGCAAAGATGGTCACATGATCTGCACTAAATAAATGGGTGGGTAAAAGATTCCATAGAAAGATTCTTATCATGCCTTTCCATCTAGCACCATGTAGCTGTTTGTCAGTAATTTTCATTTCTG
>NW_016824018.1:0-815 GCF_001698545.2 Rhinopithecus bieti | reverse complement strand
CAAAGGAGCATTGACTAGTCAGTTGGAAAGAAAAAAATTGCAAAGACCCGTCTCACTTGGTCCTTTTACACAAAATAAAACCAAAACGAAAAAATAATAACAAACTACTACCAGAAGTCATTAGAAAACAGCAATGTCGGCCTGGCGCGGTGGCTCAAGCCTGTAATCCCAGCACTTTGGGAGGCCGAGACGGGCGGATCACGAGGTCAGGCGATCAAGACCATCCTGGCTAACACGGTGAAACCCCGTCTCTACTAAAAAATACAAAAAACTAGCCGGGCGAGGTGGCGGGCGCCTGTAGTCCCAGCTACTCGGGAGGCTGAGGCAGAGAATGGCGTAAACCCGGGAGGCGGAGCTTGCAGTGAGCTGAGATCCGGCCACTGCACTCCAGCCTGGGCGACAGAGCGACAGTCCGTCTCAAAAAAGAAAACAGCAATGTTCCCGGTAAAGCACCAACAGAAATGATGCCTAGTTTTTGTTAAATGTTGTTAAATTGTTAATTTATGCCAAAAAATAGAAGTTATGGATACTATTCTACTATTCTACTATTCTTTCTTTTTCATTCCTACCACACGCCAGGCACCTACCACTGAGCTGAGGACACACACAACCACCTCCTCCTCATCCCCCTGCTGCAAAGGCTGTCAGACTTTTTCTGGTTCCACTTCATAATATTTCTCATTATAAACAGTGATTCTCAACAGCTGTTTGAGAAGGTATTGGAGAAGCCACACTCTCCTAGAAAGTCCAGGGGGTACATGAGAGATCCAGTAGGGGAAGGCTTTTCTGTGTGAAGAGCTTTGGGTACATTACCT
>NW_016824017.1:0-276 GCF_001698545.2 Rhinopithecus bieti | reverse complement strand
TGTAATTCTGTGAAATGAAACACAAATCACAAAGAAGTTTGTCAGAAAGCTTCTTTCTAGTATTTGTTGGCAGATATTTCCTTTTTCACTATTGGCTTCAATGTTGTCCAAATATCCCTTCACAGATTCCATGGAAACAGTGGTGGCAAACTGCTCCATGAAAGAAAACGTGTAAATTTTTGAGATGAATTTACACATCCCAAGGAACTTTCTCAGAAAACTTCTTTGTAGTTTTTATTTGAGTATATTTCCTTTGTCACAATAAGCTTCAGTTTG
>NW_016824016.1:0-3500 GCF_001698545.2 Rhinopithecus bieti | reverse complement strand
AGAAAGAATATGATCCATTATATATTAATCTTTCTTATCAAAATAAGTTTTATATGTCTTTTACAAGTTTAGGGTTTGCTTTCATTTTAATTTTTTTTCTAGAAGTATTTTAAGTTTAATGTAGACACTTTTATCTGTCTTTTTAAAATATATAGTGCTTTTGCATTTGTTATATAAAAACCTTTCCTTACTCCAGTGTCAGAAATGTTCACGTTGCCCTTATTCTTAACAATCTGTGAGATATCATTCAACTTTCATCACTGTCTTGATTTTGCAAACTAATTGCATCTTCCCAGGTTTATATGAGATGCTTTTTATTTCCCTTAAAATTCACCCAGAAATACGTTGTTTATTATTTATTAATTTTGCTTATTGTATCAAACATTTTTTATGAGCTATTCTAGATCTTGCCCCCAATTTTTTTCTTTTTCTTTTTATCTGTTTTTTTTGTTTTGTTTTGTTTTGTTTTGCTACTACCAGAATAATCATTCAGCAAGATGTGGGCTCCAGCTTACTTAATGAAGGCTTACCATACAAGGCCTCCCAGAAAAGTTGCAGAATTAATAAACTTTGGGGCCAATGTTTAACCAATGTGAGATAACAGCCATATATAAATTATCTATTTTTATCTAGATGGGCTGAATTTTAAAACAGTTTACATGAATATCGTTTGTCAAAAGATGATCCCACAAAATAGAACAATCAATTGCACCTGATGGATTAGGCCAGGCTCAGTGGCTCACGCATATAATCCAGCATGTTGGGAAGCCAATGTGGGAGGATTTGGAAGATTGCTTGAGTTCAGGAGTACAAGACTAGTCTGGGCAGTACAGCCAGATGTAGTAGCACATAGTGGTAGCCCCTTGGGAGGCTGAGGTGGGAGGATTACTTAAGCCCAGGATGTGGAGGCTACAGTGAGCCTTGATCCACCACTGCACCACGGCTAGGGCAACAGAGCAAGACCCTGTCTCAAAAAAAAAAAAAAAGAAAAAAAAAGGCGCTTTGAGTGAATTCTCCTTCCTTATCAGCCTCACTTCTATTTCCTCATATTACCTACTTACATAACATAGTAGCTCAGGCTTTGACTCAGGCTCTGATATTTGAGGAATCCAGTCTAAGGCTTCTAGTATACTTTGCTCACACATGATTTGAAAAAAAAATGTGTATTTTTAGTTCATATTTCTATTCCAAAATTAAAATAATTTGCCCTATATTTTGAATGCTTTTCTTTCTCCAAGAAAATATCTCTATAATATAATTTTGTATATGTACTATCTGATTCTGTAAGTCTTAGTTGAATGGGAGAAATGAAAACTAAAACCAGCAGTAATAAGAAATCAACTTAAGCAAACTAATTATTCTTCTAAATACTACATTGCATCAGAGTCTACAAAAGATACTGCAGAAAGCCAAATTAGTACCCTAAGGAACAGATATGAAAAAAAAAAAAACACACAGAAGGTAAAAGAAGGAAGTTTGTTTTCTGGAGTAAACTTTCAAATATATGCTCTTTACCACTTAAATGATATATTAATCACAAACTATTACTGTTTTGTTTTGTTTTGTTTTGTTTTGTTTTGTTTTGTTTTGAGACGGAGTCTTGTTTTGTTGTCCAGGCTGGAGTGCTGTGGTACCATGTCGGCTCACTGCAACCTCCGCCTCCCGGGTTCAAGCAATTCTTGGACCCCGAATTGGGTTCTGGTTCTTGCGTCAGCCTCCCCAGTAGCTGAGAATACATGCATGTACTACTATGCCTGGCTAATTTTTGTATTTTTAATAGAGACAGAGTCTCACAATGTTTCCCAGGATGGTCTAGAATTCCTGACCTCATGAATCACCTGCCTCAGCCTCCCAAAGCACTGTGATTACAGGCGTGAGCCACTGCACCTGGCCACTTCTTATTTCTTAGCATAGTCTAAACATTCTTTCTACCACAATGATGTCTGAGTAAATACATTTGTAAATTACTTTTCATTCACTAAATAGTAGCGAATTATAAAACTGAGCTTTATAAAGGGGTATAGGTTTATTTTTTCCCACATATTTAAATTGAGCACAAATTTTCAGTAGCTGTGTTTCTAATCATATAAATAACTAAATGCTTTACTTGTCTTACATCTATGACACTTTAAATGTATTCATGCAAAAAATATAATTGCTGGAATATAAACTGGAAATAATATTACTGCATATTATACAGCAAAGTTAAAAGAATATGGCTCCTTGAAACAAATTGCTTCACAGATAATGAGGTACTAAAGCATTTTTGTTGTTGCTGTTCTTACCAAGCATGCAAAGTGACTTTACTATTGCTAAAATACAAATGAAACGTGACAAATTAAAAAGTCTGGTTAATACTCTGAAATTGCATTAAATTCTCAAACATATTTTTATGATCCAAAATGTGGGACTTGCAACCAACTATCTGTAATGTATTAAATAAACCAGTAAGTCAAAATTTGCCACTTTATCTTTAAAATAATTGAGTCACTTTTCTTTTGTAGTTAATTACTTACATTCACTTTTAAGCTATGCTAAGAGCATGATTTTAGTGTTCTGACCACTGATTAGAAAATTTCTGTGGAATATACTGGAAACAATTTTATGTAATAGTACTTTAGTGTACATTAGAGTTTCAGAACATTTTAAACGGAATACATAGAGTCTTATTTGTTTCTGCACGAGTTACTTAATAAATTCAAAAATTAGTAGAATAAATATAGAGTAGCAAAAGCCGGCAATATTTCATTCAAATGGTTGAAATTAAAATAAACAATAATGGAAAACCAGGTCTCATGAGATACTACTTTGTGAAGAAATAATCAATTTTATCTTGTTGTAGCCAGAAATACATATCTTGAACCAAGTAATGAGGAAGAAAAACAGAAAACAACTGAAGTCAGATTGAAATGACTGTTATTACTGAAGCCCAAGAAGACACAACAAGACTGAGGAAAGCTTCCAGGTTAAATGAGACCAAATGAGCATTGTAAACAGTGGCAAACCCTTGTCTTGGTTGAATCTTTTTGGGTAAAGCAATTAAAATTGGAATTTGTTGTAAAATTTGATGAAATTTTAATATATACTTCAGGCTTAAGTGTTATGCCAATGTTACATTCTCTAAACATGATAACTATAGCATTGTTACTTAAATAAAATACTTTGTTTTAAGAAAATACACATACAATATTAAGGAGTAAATGGCCATACTAAAAATTGCTGAAACTGGGCAAACTGTATATGAAATTATTCATTTGTTCTACTGTCCTGAATGTTAAAATATAAAAATAGAAATCTAAATAAAATAAAATGTATAACTTTAGAGTTCAAAAGTTCTTAGCAATTGAAGTGTAGGCATCCTAGTTTGGATTATTTATTTTCTTTTAAAAGTATGTGCATCTTCTGAATTTTTAAGAGGGATATAGCAGGTTTATTTTCATAAGATTTAGGCAGAATCCATCTTATTCAGAAGTTTATGCATTAAATCTTTCATGTGCCTT
>NW_016824015.1:5982-26930 GCF_001698545.2 Rhinopithecus bieti | reverse complement strand
TATACCCAAACGATTATAAATCATGCTGCTATAAAGACACATGCACACTTACGTTTATTACAGTACTATTCACAATAGCAAGGACTTGGAATCAACCCAAATGTCCATCAGCGACAGACTAGATTAAGAAAATGTGGCACATATGCAGAATACTATGCACCCATAAAAAAGGATGAGTTCATGTCCTTTGTAGGGACATGGATGTAGCTGGAAACCATCATTCTCAGAAAACTATCGCAAGAACAGAAAACCAAACACTGCATGTTCTCACTCATAGGTGCGAATTGAACAATGAGATCACTTGGACATAGGAAAGGGAACATCACACATTGGGGCCTATTGTGGGGAGTAGGGAGGGGAGAGGGATAGCATTAGGAGATATACCTAATGTAAATGACGAGTTAATGGGTGCAGCACACCAACATGGCACATATATACATATGTAACAAACCTGCACGTTGTGCACATGTACCCTAGAACTTAAAGTATAATAAAAAATAAAAGGAAAGAACAAAAAGTAAGGCAACCTATGCTAAGTATATATATATATATATGTGTGTGTGTGTGTGTGTGTGTGTGTGTATGAAATGCAGTGATAAAAAAGAAATACTGGGGCTGGACATGGTAGCTCACACCTGTAATCCTAGCACTCTGGAAGCCTGAGGCAATAGAAACACTTGAGGCCAAGAGTTCAAGAAAAACCTGGACAACATAGTGAGACCCCATCTCATTTAAACAAAAACAAAAACAAAAAATGATAAAACTAAGCAACTTGCCTAAATGTCATAAAAGTCAAGAGTACCTAAGCTGGCTGGAGAATGCATACCAACACTACGTTCATTCACATTTAATTATTTAAAAAATTCAGCTAATTAAATGGTTTTCTGCAAAACATACTCTTAATGACACTAATTTTTGAGATATGAAGTTGTGACTCTTCTAGGATGAAGAATTATGTAAATAGCCCCATATTTATGGGACATGAGAGTAGTATAATGTATTTGGGCCTCAAGATTTGATGTGAAGATAAATATTTGAAAAGGTAACTCAAAATGAATACTGGGGCCTTCTACTCTGTTGTAAGAAGCCTGAGACATGTTTTAACAATGGAACACATTATAAAAAAGGATAACATGATTAAGTTTGCATTTAGAATATTCATTCTTTGAACTTTTGAATTAGTTTGGAAGACACTGATTGCAAGAAAGCTGTTGCAATAATTTGCCCAATATTGATTAGCAGCCTTACAGAACCAAAAATGGAATTGGGGAGCAATAAGAAAGAATTTGAACATTAATGAAGAGGTAGCAGCCAGTTTGGGCTTGAGGTAGCAAATGCATGTAAGCATTTTGTGAGTAAGATTCTAAATTTGCTCTCACAGTTCTTATTTTAGAAACTAGGTGGTTGGATTTATTCCTAGTAGATATATAGGGGGACAGGTAAAGAAGGAGGGATGCATGATGAGTTCACAGATAGCTAGGTGTGGATACCAAAAATGTTTCTCATGTAAAGGTTTAATTGTAGCCCTCTTTTTATCTTATTGTGGTGTAAAAGCAAATTGGCTTTAGTGTTTAAGGAATTTCCAGCATTAGTTTGGCACCAGCATTTCCTGTTGGCAATCTTTAAATTTGCCCTGGCTTCAGTGCCAATGCTGCCAGAATGTACTTGGCAGTCTCAGGATCTAGGTGTCAAATTGTTAAATGATTCTGTCCCACTTTCTTTTTAGGTAAATTATTTTTGCAAATTTACTTTGCTTTCTATTTAGCGATTTAAAGAGAATTTCTGAAAATACTTTTAATAAAAATGTTTATTATTTAAATTCAACAGTTTTACTATATTTTTCTGATGATCCTGCCCATTTCACACATCTCAGTCACATTATGTCCTGTCCACTACTCAATCCATTGAAAACTGAGCCTTTTCAAAAACAGCACCATATACCTGACAAGCCACTCTCTTGCAAGTGTTGCTTCAGTTCTCACTGATGATCTTAAATTGGGTTCCCTGGAAATAGATTCTGAAGCAGGGAGTTGTGAGCAGAATGCTTATTGGGGAGCACTCTTGGGAGACAGAGTTATCAGGCAGTGAAGAAGGCAGGACTAAGCAGAGTAAGAGACTACTGCAAAGTTATTGCACCAAAGGCTTCAGCTAATCCTGAGTATAGTTCTGTAGCTAAGATGGAACTTCGGAGTGGTCCCAAACTTAGGCAAAAGGACCAGAGCTTTGCATCTTCACATAAACCCATCTTCTGGTCACTCTTGGAAAAGTGGGTCATCTTAAATAGAGCAGTTTCTGAGGACTAAAGTGATTTGCAGAAGCAATACAGCCGTGAACAGCCAGCAACCAAGATGGTATGCTGGACAGTTGGAGAATGAAGATGACTTGACTTTGAACAGGGAAGGCACCACAGAATTTGCCACTCTATTATCCACGCCATTTCCAAAGCCCTAAATCCTCCAGGAATTCTTATTGCTTGAATTTTCATTTTCCAGTTAGAACTCTGGTCCAATTATATCTTCACCTCCATCTGTATAATCTGTAAATTAGATTCCTGTCTACTTTTTCGCTTGGTAATTTTTGTTTCTTTCTGTTAATTCTGTATGCTTGGATTTAAGACTCTGAGGAAAAAGTGGCCATATCTAAATAGAACGTGTTGTAGAATTATACAGAACCTTAAACATGAATTGCTTATTAATCCTAAATGAATTTTATAATACGAGAATATAAAAACTTGAACAGAATGTAGAGAAAGAAAAGCTTGAGAAAAATTTGAATAATTTATCTATAGAAGCACCAAGCCTAGTCCCTGTAACAAAAAATATGTTTCCTTTCTTTGATGTCTTTTCTAACGCGACTCAAAACAAAACTGAGTTAAGTTAGATTACCTATTTAACTAGTTAAAACTAGTTTTATATTATTTTCATTGCATAGCAATGAAAATCATAATTGATATATATCAAATATTAAGAATAATAAATATTGAGTACTAAGTAGCAAGTATTGAGTATAATGGTCAGAATCTTGAACATACTGTAGTAGATTTGGGTGAAAAATACGTGTTGTTTTCCTCCCAGAGAGAAAATACTCAATGTTTCACCAATGAGTATCATGTTAGCGGTTAAGTTTTTCATAGATGTACTTTAGCAGATTGAGAAATTGTCTTTGTGTTTACAGTTTCCTGAGAGTTTTTATTATGACTATGCATTAAAGTTTTCAAATACTTTTTTTTTTTTTTTTTTTTGAGACGGAGTCTCACTCTGTCGCACAGGCTGGAGTGCAGTGGCTGGATCTCAAATACTTTTACTGCATAATCTGAGATAATAATATGATTTTTATCTAGTTTACATTGTGAATTACGTTGAATTCAAAATTTAAACCTTGCATTCCTATGCTAAACCTGGTCATAATATAGAACACTATTTTTGGAAACTGTTGTATTAAATTTGCTAAAAGTCTGGGTGTAGTGTCTCATGCTTGTAAGCCAAGCACTTTGGGAGACCAAGGCAGGCGGATCACTTGAGACCAGGGAGTTACAGACCAGCCTGGCTAAAATGGCGGAACTCCATCTCTACTAAAATACAAAAATTAACCAGGTATAGTGGCACACACCTGTAATCCCAGCAACTCAGGCGGCTGAGGCATGAAAATTGCTTGAACCTGGCAGGTGGAGGTAGCAGTAAGCTGAGATCATACCACTGCACTGTAGTCCGGGTAATAGAACTAGATTCTGTCTCACAAAAAGAAAGAAAGAAAGAAAGAAAAATTTGCTAAACTATGTTTGAGAATTTTGCATCTGTATGCATAAGGTGAGACGTGTTTGCTGCTCTTCTACTTTCTGGATTTCTTTCTTAAAAACTGTTAAATATTTCTTTGTTAAATATTTGGTGGAGTTCATTATTCAGTACGCCTGGGCCTGGAGTTCTCTTTGTGGAAATATTTTAAACTACTAATGTAAATATGTGAATGACTATCCTATTTCTTCTTGAGTGAGATTTGGTAAAAGAAGTTTTTCTATTTAATCCAACCTACGAAAGTTATACTTTTAATGTGTATAGGATCTATAGTGATGTTTCTGCTTTCTCTTATTAATATATTGGAAATTTGTATTTTCTCATTTTCTTATTCAGATAAGTCGTAAGTATATCAATTTTATTGATCTTAAAACCTACAAGTCCTTTAGTTCATTTTTCTATCTTTTATTTCATTAATTTTCACTTTCATATTCCTTATTTTGTTTCTTGTGCTTATCATAAGCTCATATTGCTTTATCTTTTCTAGTTTTTTTTTTTTCTTTTTTTTTTGGAGATGAAGTCTCGCTCTGCTGCCCAGGCTGGAGTGCAATGACGTGATGTCGGCTTATGGCAAGCTCTGCTTCCCGAGTTCATGTCATTCTCCTGCCTCAGCCTCCTGATTAGCTGGGACTTACAGGCACCTGCCACCATGCCCATCTAGTTAGTTAGTTAGTTAGCTAGTTTGTGTTAAATAAAGCTGAGATCATTGATTGGAGGACTTTTTAACATAACTATATTAATACCATAATTTTTCTCCTGAGAACTATTTTAGCTGTGTCATATTAAATTTAATGTATTGTATTTTCACTTTAATTCAGTTCAAAATATTTTCTATTTTTCTTTGTGTATCATCTTTACCATGGTTTATTTAGAAATATATTACTTAATTTCCAAATACTTGGGGCTTTTCAGCTCTCTTTCTGATACTGATTTTTAGTATAATTCCAGTGTGATCAAAGTTCATACTTTGTATAATTTTAGTACTCTTTATTTATTAAGTCATTTTATTGATAGCATGTGGTTTATCTTGGTGAGTGTTCAAATTGTAATTAAAATGTATTTGGGGATAGAGTAGTCAATTTGCTTAACTTGTTCATAGTGTTCAAATTATGTATACACTTACTGATTACCTATTTACATTTTATTTTAATTAGTGAAATACTTAAAATTTACAACTGTATGTGTGTATTTTGTATTTCTTCTATGAATTCTATTCAGTTTTCTTTTATATATTTTGAAACAATGTAACTAAGTCCTTAGACATCTAAGATTGTTTTTTTCTTATAGTAAATGAAAAAATGGATTTGAATATCACATTTTATTTCATAAAAATATTCTTCTTTGTAAATATACTTTGGACTCATTGGTTTTAAATTAGTTTTCACAAAGGGAAAAAATGCCTTTAAATTGCCTTTTGTAATTACATAATTACCCTTACCAGTGCTCCTTTTTTGTTCTTACGTATGTGGATTACTGTCTGGAGTCACTTGCTTTCAGTCTGGAGAATTTCCCTTAGTTTTTCTTATAAGATGGTCTGATAGCTATAACTTCTCTTGGTTTTTGTTTATCTGAAAAGGCTTTTATTTCACTTTTATTTTTCAGTAATATTTGTGCTGGATATAGGGTTCTTGGCTGTCATTATTTTATTTGAGAACTTCGAATATATTTTCTTTTTGCCTCTGGCCTAGAGCGTTTCTGCTATTAATCTTACTGAGTTTCCTTTATAAAGATATGTCATCTTTTGCTGCTTTCAAGATTTTCTCCTTGTTTTTGAATATCAATATTATTTTCCATGAGGTGTCTCTGTGGTTCTCTTTATGTTTATTCTACCCGCACTTTATTGAGATTCCTCTGAGTGTTGTTCAACATTTTTCAATAAATTTGTAAAATTTCCAACTATTATTTGTTTTTTTTTTAAATTTTTTTCTCTTTTTTTTCTTTTTTCTCATGATACTGTTATTATGTGCATATTGGTGCACTTAATGGTGTTTTACCTTTCTCCAGGGCTCTGTTCATTTCACAGTTTTTCTCTCTATACTTTTTGGCTCACATAGTCTTGATCATTCAAACTTCAAGTTTGCTCATTTCTTCCGTCACTGGTTTAAGTCTTCTGTTGAACCACTTTAATGAATCTTTAAAAACTATTTTAGCTATTGAACTTTCAATCCTAGAATTTCTATTTCACTCTTTTTAAAAAAATAGTTTCTATCTATTGATATTCTCTACTTGAAGCAACATTGTCAATATACATGTCTTCTTTAATTACTTTTGTGAGTATGCTTTTAATGGTTAACTTTATTTTTTTGTCTTTTTTTTCTTCTTCCTTTCTGTGGAGAATGGGTGCTCACTATGATTCCCAGCAGGGGGTTCAAGCTATCCTCTCACCTCTGTCTCTTTAAGTGCTGCAATTACAGATGCAAGCCTCTATGCCCAACTAATTTTCAATTTTTTATTTGAATATGATATCATTATTAGTTATAAAACTGCTCTCACAGGCACTACCTCTTGCCTTTTTTTTTTTTTTTTTTTTGGTAGGGTATGGGTCATGCTTTTCTATTTCTTTGAATGTCTCATAATTTTTTGTTGGAAAGTGGAAATTTTAGATAATATATTGTAGGTATTCTAGGTATTATCTGAGTATTATCTCCTCTCTTGGACTTGTTGTAATTTGTTTATTTGTTAGTTTAGCAAATGGCTGGATTGTTTTAGTGAAGTATTTCTCTATTCTCCTTGTTCAGTGTTAGCCCTCATATATTCCTCTTTAAAGAGGAGCAGCCTTTAGTATGCCCACAGTCATCAAGGGATAACAGTGGTACTGGTAGGACTCTCTTCCACTCTTTCTCTGAGCACACCCCTTCATGAAAGTCCACTATTTTCCTTTCTGGTCAATTCCTCTACTGTTTTCAGTAAGTCCTTGGGACATAACTTACTCTACAAACTAATCCAGTCAAATTATGTCTCCTTTGAGGGAATAATGTCTGAAGTTAGTATTTTATATTTGTTCTGAGTGTTCCTCTCAGCTGTCTTATTCCCCACTTTTCCTGTACAAATTAGTCTGCATCTTGTATAGGCTGTATCTTTGTTAGATATTGGAGGAACCAGCACCCAATATTTCAATGTAGATTCTTTTCTATTTTCCCCAAGTGTCATCTGGTCTGAGAAATAAAGAGAAAGAGTACCAAAGAAATAAATTTTACAGCTGGGTCTCTGGCGGTGACATCACATGTTGGCAGGTTCCATCATGCCCCCTGAGCTGCAAAACCAGCAAGTTTTTATTATGGATTTCAAAAGAGGAAGGGTGTACAAACAGGGAGTGGGTTACAGAGATCACATGCTTCAAAGGCAATAAAATATCACAAGGGTGGAGAGGCAGAATGAGATCACAAGGCCAGGGCAAAACTAGAATGTCCCGCTGGACACACATTGTCATTGATCAACATCTTAACAGGAAACTGGGTTTGAAAGCAGACAACCGATCTGACTAGAATTTCGACAGGCTGGAATTTCTCAATCCTAAGGAGCCTTGGGGTGTTGCAGGAGACCAGGGCGTATTTCACCCTTTATCTACAACTCCATAAGACAGACGCTCCCAGAGCGGCCATTTTAGAGACCTCCTCCTGGGAATGTATTCTTTTTCCCAGTTTTATTCCTTGTTGAGAAAAGAATTTAGTGATATTTCTCCTATTCACTTTCTGAAAGAAGAGAAATATGACTCTTTTCTGTCCAGCCCCACAGGCAGTAAGACTTTATGGCTATCTCCCTTGTTCCCTGAAAACCACTGTCATCCTATTCTTTTCAAGGTGGCTGGATTTCATATTGTTCAAACACACATGCTTTACAAACCATTTGTGCAGATAACACAATCATTACAGGGTCCTGAGGCAACAAACTTATGAAGATGATAGGATTAAGAGATTAAAGTAAAGACAGGCATAGGAAATTATAAGAGTTGATTGGGGAAGTGATAAATGTCCACAAAATCTTCACAATTTATGTTCAGAGATTGCACTAAAGACAGGTGTAAGAAATTACAAAAGTATTAATTTGGGGAACTAACAAATGTCCATGAAATCTTCACAAGTTATATTCTTCTGCTGTGGCTTCAGCTGGTCCGTCCATTCAAGTTCCTGCAACATCTCTCCCTTTCCTTTTATATAAATGTGCCATGGCGATGAAGGCTTGTTCATTCTCTCGATTTTGATGCAGGATTCTGAGTGGTCCGGCACACTAAAGACAAGCTGAATGAACAGAGAAACATAATTCCAAAATTTAATACAGTGGAGCCCCCAATAGACTTAATCCAAGTCATGGGGTTTAGTTCAGAAAGATTTTCTGCCACCTAATCTAACACCTCAACCTCAGGGACAATGGATAAATGAGATTGAGTGGCTTCAAAAATTTGTTTCTTTAATTTAGTTATGTCCAGTGATAAATTATCTTCCCTACCCAGGTGTCCTCTGATCATTTCCCATGAATGATCAGTCTCATTGTAGGAATATGGGGTGATATAGAAATCTGAAGTATTCCAATCACACTGCATTTACATGTGATGTTCGAGGCTCAATACCCAATCTCCAAACCAAATAACAGACTGTCTTAAATCATTAATTTGATTAGCCAATTTTTGATCAATGCCTTGTTGAGAATTCCACATTTGGGAGGAATTGGCTTGCCAATCATTAACAAAATGAGTCATTTGAATAGATGGATGTAATGCCATTCTGGCAGTGATGTCCAGTGCAGTGGCCATAATTAGGCCCATGATCACAGCAATAAAAGTGAAAACAGATTTCTTAGATCTTTTTAGAATTAGCTGTAACACTTCATTAATTAAATGTATCGAGAGGGAGGATTCCCAAAGTCTGGGCTAAGTTACCAGAATCCAGATTCCTTCTCGAGCTCAAACCAACATTACACTTTTCCTGCAGTCAAAATGGGAATTAACACAAGTGTATAAATGGCAATTAATGCATTGGACAGTTTGATTGTTCCTCCAAATTTTGATATTTCCCACTAACAGCATGTAAAGAGGCTTAACACAACTCTGTATGGGAACAGTCAGGTTGGAGGTAAGTAAAGCAGAATGTCTGGATCTACGTTGATACTGAGAGATAGGGATGGTAGCAGGGACAACAGACAGAATAGTTTCCGCTTCCCATACTCGCAGTCCAGACATGGTTTTTAATAGCCAATTTCCAAAGTTCTGACTGTTCTGGACTCAGAATGGGGAATATCATTCGAGGCCTCAGGAAGCGAGGGAGGGTAATGCCTTTATCTTCCCATTTTAAGGGAAAGAATGAGCTGAACCTCCTATGCAAAGTAGAATGACGATTCTCATTCTCTCGATAAGAAATAAAATAAGTAGCCTCCAGGCATTCCTTTCCCGCCAGAGGAGCAATTGTTTTTTAAATAGCCCTTTGGTGCCCAGTATATTACCAAACTATATGAGTCATTTTTTAATATTACTGAATGTGAGTTAACACAATTTTCCCAAAATAAGGTTTTAGATAAGCCCTCATAATTTTTAGGGCATGGTTTTCCTGCAGGTTTATATTGAAAGTATGGGGTATCTCCCATTACTGCCCCTTTCATTTGTTTTAAAGGAGAAAGGGAGAGGCCAGAGACCAAATGTCCCAGTTGCTCTGTAGCTGATCTCTCCAGAAGATAAGCAGCCCAGACTTGAGTTTCTAGATGGATACAAAGAGGTGCATGTTTGAGGCACAGAGCGGGGTATCTATAATCCATAGTAACGTTAAATGCAGTGCCTTCTTCTCCTGGTTGAGCGGGGCAACAGTCATCTGTAGCTCCAGGCATCCACACACTATCGTTAGTGTAGATTTCTGCAGAAGCATCCATCCAAGTGAGAGGTTGAATAAGTGGAGGAAAAGGCACATAAGCCCAATAAGAATAATTTTGTGTAGCAGGTAAATCAGTGTGAGGGGAAACTGGTGAGACAGAAAGTATAAGGAGGGGAATCATTAAATAAAACCTAGTGTAAGTGAGATTCAGTGCTGAAGGAGGAAAAAAAGAAGAACAGAGGGATGTTATTTTCAGGCTAATATAAATGGTGAGATTTTTAGGTTTGTAAGGGGAAAAAGAAAGGTAATTAGGCAAAGTGGGATTAGTTAGATGGGTCTCCATTGCCATCAGGGAGGATTGAGTTAGACCCATTTTGATTTGGTGTGCCAGCTTCTGAGGAGTTGGCACAAATCTCACCACGTCTGAGGGTGGTCTCTGACGCGGACGTCATTTCCCTGTGGTTTTCGTTTGATGATCTCCTGGTGAAACACAAACATATCCTCCTTCCCATGTTAAGTAGAATCAGAGACAATATTTAAAGGTTTGGGGAAATCCTGTAAGACAATAATTATAGAAATTAACTCTGCCTTTTGAGCAGAAGTATAAGGGGTAGAAATAAGTTTTTTGGTAGGACCTACATAACCAACATTTACATTACTGGAGTCATCAGTGAACACTGTAACGGCCTCAGGAATGGGTTGATCTTTGGTCAATTGAGGGACCACCAAAAAATTCATTTTTATAAAATCAAGCAATTTGTTCTTTGGATAACGATTGTCAAAAAGCCAATAAAATCAGCCAAGTGAATTTGCCACACTACAGAATGCTGAAAAGTGGCTTGAACTTCGAGTCAATTTAAGGGAACTACAATTAAATTCAGATCAAATCCAGAAATTTTAAGTATTCTACACCATGCCTGTCCAATTAGAGTGGCCACTTGGTCCAGATAAACAGATAAAGTTTTCGACACAGAATGAGGAAGAAAACACCACTCTACTAAATCCAATTGACTTTCACTACAATTTCCACTGCTCTTAAGAGTGCCATTGGGCTTAAACTTCTCCAAATTCTGTTGCAAAAAAAATGTCAGTTTATTTGAGAAGAGACTAGGAGCTGTTTACTTTACATCATGCTCTCCCCTGAGGAACATCTCTTATCTAGAGCTCTAGAGCTGGAGAGGAGAACAATGGCAAATTTCCTTCTGAGTGACATCCCTGCTTTAGGAGCTGAGCATGCGGTGGAGGAAGCAGGTAACAACCTGTCCTTTCTCTCCTGGCGTGAGTCCACCACCTCACAATGGGAGGAAGAGATGTGAGGGTCCAGTATCCTCAACATTCCATGCTCATAGCAGAACCCGGGTTCCATGAGTAGGGGTTGTATAGAAGGGAGTCCCCACCTTTGGACTACACTTGCCCATGATTTAGCCTTGGCACCAAGTAGCTGAGGTCAAGATGAGAAGCTCTAAGGTCATTTTCCTCCCAGGGGGGGAAAAAAAAGTCCTCTCTCTAGGAATTGGAAAGAAAGGGAAACCCTGTATTCTTTGCTTCAGCAGTCTGGAGTGTAGATTCTGCTTTGCTCAACTTGGAGAAGGGGGAATCAATCTTGGTTCAATTGCCAGACTTTTGCTTTTCTTACTGAAATTTGTAGGTTTTCTTGAATAGATGTTTCTCTATTAGCCATTTCCCTTGAGGACCATCTCCAGAGGCTTTAAATGAGTGTGTGTGTGTGTGTGTGTGTGTGTGTGTGTGTGTTAAATAATGTCCACCAGTTTCACTGGGAAACAGGTCAGAGGGGCTTCTGATGCTGTCATGTTAGAAATCAACCCTTTTACCATTATTAAAAAAAAAAAAAATACTTTTCAGGGTATAGAAATATAGCTTAATGGTTTAGTTTTCTTTCATTACTTTAAAAATTACCTTTTATTATCTTTTGGACTGTGGGAGTTCTTTTGAAAAGGCTGCTGTCATTCTTATGTTGATTCTACTGCAGGTCATAGTTCTTATTTCTGGCTCAAGATTATTCTTTGTTGCAAGTTTTGTCAATTTGATTTAGATATTTTCTAGTGAAGTTTCCTTTTTTTTTCGTTTTTCTGCTTGAAGTTTGTTGAGTTTCTTGGATCCATGAGTACATAGTTTTCATGAAATTTGAAAAAAGCTTGCAATTATCTTAAATCTTTTCCACCTCCCCCAGCTTCTGAGACTCAAATTGCATAAATGTTGTATTTCTTGATAATGTCGCAAAGACAATATGAAATTCTGTTCACTTTGTCAGATTTTTTCTCTTTGCATCTTCACAAATCTTATCTTGTGGGGTGTCCAATCTGCTCGTGTACAAATCTGGTAATTTTTTAAATTTTATTTTGCATTTTTTATCTCTAGCAGTTTGAGTCATTTTTTCATATCTGCTATTTCTTTATTCATAATGTTCCTGCTTTCCTATACAATCTTGAACATATGCAATAAAATTACCATAGCTATTTTGATATTCCTATGCTAATTCTGTAGTCTTAGTCATGTTTTCTATTCTGTTACTATTAATTGATTTTTCTCCTGGTTATTGGTCTCATTTTCTTTCTTCCTTGCATGCTTGTTTTTCTTTCCTTTTTTTAATTACATTTTTTTTTATTCCTTTTATATCCATTGTCTTTTCATCTTCTTGGACAGGTGCTGTGGGTGACACACTACAGTGAGACTACAACATCTTTAAAGTTTTAATTTTGTAAGCAGTTAAATTATTGACATATTCTTTTCATACTCTCAGACTTGGTTTTGTTCTTTGTTGGAGCTATTTGTGTATTTGCTTTTGTTTTCCTGCTTTTTAAACCTGGGTATGGTTTTTTAATTCAAAGATAGTCTTTTCTCCCAAGTTTTGACATGTCTACAATCTTAACTGAATGTCCACGTTCAGCAAGGTTTCTACCATCTGGCTCGGCTTTAACTCCAGTGTCTTTCAGGACTTTTCAAACTGTGCTACTTCTCTCAGTTCTTAGCTCCCCTGCAGCAGTTACTTTCCCATAGCCTCCAGAGGAATCTCCATGTGTGCAAATTATCTTCAAGTCACGAACATATGGAACCCTCTGCAAATTTTGAGATCTCACTCTCAACACTCCCTCATTTCCAGTAACCTGCCCTACTAAAATTTCAACCACTTCAATTTCCCTGAACTCCATTTGTCTTCATCTCAGTGAGGCTGCTGTACTTCTATTGGATTCCAATTTATTGCACTTTGGTGAAAAAGGATTCCCCAGCCAGAAAGCCAAAGTGAAAGCTGTGCTAACTTTATTTGTTCTCCTTTTCTCAAAATCACAAACTTTCTTTAAAAAAATTTGCCTCACGTCTTTTTCTGCAAGTTGATTACTATTTAAAGTGAGAAAAGCAGTTTGGTCCTAGGTAACATATAACATATATGAGAAAAATTTTTAATTTTCCTATTTTAAATAAACATGTCTATGTTTACCATTTTCAAAATAAACATACAAGTTAAAGATTCACCAATAATTTTGAAAATATTATTTTAGTAACTATTTTAAGTATTTTTATTTATTTGCATAAAAATAAATTGGATAAAATATTAAATCAATTTACATTAATTACCTAGATAGAGAGCATCGTGATTTGCGGTTGGATTTAATCTTTAAAATGTAGCACTTTAAATATGGCTCCACATTCTTGACTACAGTATATATAAACATACATACTAACCTAAATAAATAATGTTATATTCAATACAAAATACATACTTCTACCACAAATTAACCCAATGGATGATCCTTTTCAAAATACTTGCGTGTGTCAATACCTTTAAATTGCTTAACTCTCTCGCTCGCTATCTCTCTCTCTACTCCTACCACTCTCATTTCTCTCTGCTCGCTCGGTAAAACATTTGTACATTTTGAGCTTTGCGCGCGCCACCTCGACACACCCCATTCTCTCTCTCATCACATCTCGCTGTTTTCTAGGCCTTGTTTTCTCCACTCTCTCAACCAAGACGTGAGTCAAACCTCTCTCGCCTCTCATACAGCTCGCTCTCTCGCAAAATCATATTACAGTGCCGCAATCTCACAAAACAAGGACGAATTCATTCTAACGTCAACAGGTAGATACAGCATGCTTACACAGTAACTACGACTTGTAGACTAACATTGTAGTATGTAACAGAGTACTCTAGTTTCTAAAAAAATATAATTTGAGGCAGGCATGCATTGCTCACTAATATTTCCCAAAGCTAAGTTGCGTCTGATAAGAGTTGGGCATTAAACGTAAAGGGTCAAATAATGATCGACAAGATTCTCCCCATTTCACTTTGACACAGGTTTGACATAAGCTGAGATTTATGCAACTATGTTGTCACGTAACCTCAATCAATCACCCGATGCACTAACAAATAACAGCAGATGAAATGGCTAAGTAAATATGTCTTTTTAAAAATATAGGTAAAGAAAAAGAATAAGGTCAGCTACTACGCGGCTCTACAAAGAGAAGAAGCAACTCAACATACCATTTTATTTGAAGCCTCTTGTCATTTAAGGAAACAAAATATTGCCTGTTTTTCTTTTCTCTTGGATTGATACATCAACTATTTTAGTTCTAGAATAGTTTTGTTAAAATACGCAGTATGATTTTGTTTTGGTTTCTTAAGAAGACTGGAAAGGTTTTCGTTTGTTTGTTTGTTTGTTTTTTATCCTTATGGGAGTTCTTGATATCTTATTGGTAGCGCTTTGAATAGCTATCCTATAAATATATTGGTTTCTCATAACATTTTAGGTACTTATTTTAATTCAATATCTTTGTTATTAAAGCAAGTCAATTTAGATGAGTTGAAGAAAATGGTAATAGTAATGATTTTTAAAATTTGCTAATGGTTTTCAGCATACGGCATACACCCAAAGCACTTTTAAAAACATACAGCTTAAAATCTCTATGGGGAAAATGTTTTAATGTCTTTATTCTAAGTGACTACAGATAAACTTAACAGAAGTAATCATTCTGGCACAAACACAGAGATGTAGGTTGGCATGAGGACATGTGAAAAGATTAGCAGGAGATGAAAGTAGTGGAGAGGTTGAACAACAACATAACAATAGTACATCAAATCATGCCCAGTAAGGGCTACCCCAAACTTTAAGGAGGAAGAATTGCAAGTTAATATCAAAACATAGTGTAATTTTGTGTGTATGTAACTTGCAGTTTTATGCATGTTTATATGTAAATAAAATGCATACAATTTCACAGAATAGTATATATTTTCTATAGTAGAGATAATTTTACAAATTGTTTTTAACTTTAAAATATCTCATGTTAAAATTTATCTACTTTGTGTATTTGAAAAGATAGGTACATATGCTTGATGAATCTATGTGATAATTAAAATCTAGTACCAGGTGGCCAAAGAGGCATCATAGGAGAATACCTTGACTTTCTTTCTTTAAAAAAAAACAAACATATTTTTAATTATTATTATACTTTAAGTTCTAGAGTACATGTACACAACATGCAGGTTTGTTACATATATATACATGTGCCATGTTGGTGTGAATACCTTGACTTTTGACTGGATCCTTCTATATTTAGATACTGAAGGAAGCCCAGAGTAAGTCCCTAGAACATACAGATGCCGATTTGTGAGATGCTGTCTTATAAGGCCCGTGAACACATACTCATTCACCCCAAAATTTTTAAAAAGAGAACAGAAGCTTTAAAATAACCATAACAAGGAATCAGTTTCACATTTTTAATCATTTTAATAGCACTTAAAAAGTAGTGTAATGACACAAATGGTGTGTAATGACACAAATGGTGTGTAATGATACAGGCATATGTTTCACTATATATATATTTTTTAATTTTGTCAAACCCCTGTGTTTTTAAGACCCTTTTGTCACATATATTTCTAAGAAAATAATAGTTTTATTTCAACCATATAATTGGATATTCAAAAGAAATGTGATCATTTCTACACTCAGACTTTTATGTCTGGGTATTACACAGAAAAATGATGACAACGTGTCTTGCCTTGAGAAAAAAAAAATTGCGGAAAGCAAATCATTTTATTTTGATGTTATTCTTGGCAAGCAATATAATAGTATATGTGTATTTGTATTCAAATAGGAAATATACCAGAACGAACAAAACCTGATTTCAGAAGTCTTTGATTGCTGGTCAAAAAGAATTTTTTTTAAAGGAGTGTAACTAGCAACTGTGAATCACTTTCTCAAAATGTAGTGAGATTGTTCCTAGTTTTGTGTTTTTTGCATTTTCTCACAAATGTTTATAAAAAGCACCCTTTAAAGAACACTTTCAGTTGTATGACTTAATGAAAATAGCTTCATTTTCTATCTATTGTTTTAAAATAGAGAAATAAGAAGCAACCAAATACTAAATAAATTTTTAAAATCTTTCTATAATAGCTCACACCCATATTAAATCAATCAAAATAGCTTGTCAAGGGCTATTGTATTTCACTTGTTACTCATTTTCTATAAGCCTTGGAAAGCTTTAAGAGAGAAAACACTGCATTGCATTTATGAGCCCTTAACATACTAAACATCTGTTCACTAGTATTTTATATCAGCCACTGTATTAGCTTCTTGAACTGCAAAACATGGTAAAAAGTCATGGTTTCTTTGCCCAAGGATTTGGCAGTACTTTCACAGTCAACTGAGAGGACAGACGCATGAGTCATTACTGTAAAAGAGAAGGAATGCAACATTGGTGTGAATGAAACACAATACAGGAGCATAGTAGAACAGGTTTTAAAACATGATATTAAAATACCTACTTTTAAACAAACTGTATATACCTATGCCTAACATTTATTCAGGAATATAATCTTTAGTAATAATTTTAATATGGAACAGTTATAATTAACTTTATTTCAAAGTTTGCAATGTAGAAAAATATTCTTTTAAATGAGTGAGGAGAACACATTGTATTCATGGGAGAGGATATATTTTACGTTTTCAAGAAATATTGGTATGTTCTCCATATGATCACTGTCATATACAGTCCCAGTGTCATTAAAGTTTTGTACCCCAGAAACACTGTTAACTTACATAGCTGGAACTGAAGGAATCTATCTATGGATATTTGTTTTATGTTTAGACATGGTACAGATTGTGATATCTAAAATCAGAAGAATTAGCCATAGGTGAATCTTATTGTTGTGCAAACAAAACTACAGGTGGCTTATTGGCTGATTTTCTTCATCATATGGCTAATTTACCCAGACTGTTCTTCTAAAACATTGAAAGTTACAATATACCATATGATCATTCATATAGTAAATACCGTAAAAAATCCTATGCCTCTGTTTTGCCAACACTTGCTTTGTAAATGCATTTTTTCCTCAAAATTTAGATTAAAATGGAATTTTTGATATGACTATCATTTGTAGTTTTTAATTATATTTCTTCTATTTCCCTGAACACTGGGTAGTATTTAATTACCTTAATATATAAAATATCCAGATCTCATTTCAGGACAAGACAGAGTGATTGTGGAAATTTTGGCAGCTTTTCATTTTTTATTCCCCGTACTATTTTTTGAAGAAGCTGGCCATGCCTGAATATAGATATGAAATTGCCTATCATCTCACTGATCCATTCTTTTCATCTTCCTTAGTATTTTCAAGCAACATATTTCATTGTGACCAATATTAATTTTTCATTATTTAAAAGACTATATATATATGTATATATATATAATGTTTTCCTTTAGTTTTATTTTGTAAAATGAGAGTTTTTTTCTTTCTTTTACTTTGATTCTTGGCGACAGTGTTACAAAACAAAGCTATTATTAGAGCAATTAATTTATTCATAGGTAGCTTGTGTAAATATAAACTTTGATTCTTTCATAAAAATATATTGTTAAACATAGAACAAATAAGTATAGTGTGAGCTTAAGGTGAAGTGAGCTGGTTTACATAATGTATTTTTTTTGGCTATGGATTATAGAATTTTACACTTATGAGAGTTTGAATAGCCTACAAGTCACTAGTGTCTATGTTTTTCATAATATAGTATTTGAGGTAATAAGATCCTCCCTACAAACCAAGTGTTAAAAGTCTGATCGGTATTCACTTAACAGGAAAAATGCCCACATATTATTAGCATCTCTTGTGACATCACTTGTTACTGAGCTGTAAGCTACATAAGGTAGTTTATAATCACACAGCTACAAGGTACCAAAGATACGTGATTAGCCATGGAAATCAGCTTTCTCACCACCAAATGCCACTCTAGTTAGGGAAGGTCACACAAACAGAACGTCCAGAGTTGATTATCTCAGGCTGGGTAACATATTAATAAACTTGTCAAGGTCAAACCTATGACTGTAATTTAAAAATAAACTCTATATTTTATTTTTTCTGTGTCTAAATGAGATTATTTACTACAATTTCAAAATCAGTCTTCATTAGTTTGACTTCATGTACTTTTTATATAATTGTAAAAAAGAAAGAAGAAAACAGAAAGAATAAGAAACAGAGAAAGCAGACAAGGAGAAAAAGAAATCCACCAAGCATCTAGCAAGTTTAATGTGCTATTAATGTTCTCATTCGTTTTTACTTGCAACAATCATCAGCTACTAACAAAGATGTAGAAACTTATTAAAACAAACACAACGCATTGTATCAACTACAAAGTAAATTCTATGCTAATAAATCACACCCTAAAAAGTAGTACTCTCTTTTATTCGCAATTTTCTTCAAAAGATCACAAAGACTTTATTAAAAAGAACAAAACCAACTCTCAATTTATTGAATTATTATTATTTGCTAGGGACTACTTCAGGTGTGGAAATACAAAAGAAAACAAGATCTGGGGACTTCTGAGTCCTACATTCTAGTAAGGAAAATAGCAAACTAATACATTGATTAAAAATTAAATATATTATTTGCTAATGTTGATTAGTTCAATAGAAAAAATAAGAGAATATAGACAGGAAAAATGACAAGGGGAGGTAGGGGTTGTAATTATATTTAAGATGATCAGAAACCTCATGTACCTTCACGGCTATGGTGACATTTGTACCAAGACTGAAAGAAGAGAAGCAAGCAATTTTTGAAAATCTTTGGGGCCAGGGTGTTTTTGTGAATAAAAAAGCTTGGGCCAGGCCTGGAAAAAACTTGGCTGCCTCTAGGAACAGCAGCGATCTTGTGTGCTAGGAGCGAAATAGCCACAGAGGGAGCTTGGTGAGGAGTTCAGGAAAGTAAGGAACAGGAAGTTTGTGTAGGACTTTACTTCCCTCTCCAACAACCCAGGCTTTATTCGTGTAGAGATAAATTCTGAATAGCAATCAAACACATTCTGAGAGATTCAAAACCAATGGTTACTAAGATGACATTTCATCATTTAAAGTGGTCTAGTAGCTGGCATTGACTAGTCATTTAATCTAATAATATTATTGGATTAATCATGTTTCAGTGGTCAGAAAAAATGACTGCCACTTATCAATGGCCTTTTGATAATTTTATCTAAAATTACCAAAAAAAAAAAAAAAAAGAGGGAGAGATAAGACTTTCTACTTAAAAATATGAAAAAAGTATGAGTAGTTGTCTGCATTCTCCAATTTATATTACAACACTGTTGCAAAAAAATTTATTCCAGATAAGCTTCTAATGAAGATGAATTTATTTCTATAACTACTTGTGGTTGTACACATGGCTTCAACTTTCCTGGCTTCTATTTTTTTTTTTTTACTTTTTATCTGTAAAATGATACAGTTGAAGTAGCAGATTTATAAGTTTCTTTTTATGCTTTAAAATATTAGGATTTTAAAATGAAAATTATATTTTAAGATAGCACACATATTACAGAATGTGTTCGAAAGGCCAGAGCAGATTACTAATCTTCTGTAAAACTAATATAAATATTATATATCCATGTATGAATATGGAGTGAAAATAAAAGAAATACATGAAGCATACAGAAAACCTTTTTTCTTCTTTCTTTTAAATCACCAGTGGGGAGAGTTCTTTTAGCTACTTTAAATTTGAAACCATTTATTTCAAGCAACCAAAGAGCTATGCTGCCACCTACTGACCATATGATTAGCATCCATAAGACTGCAATTCCTTAGAAAGAGTAATAGAGTCCTCACTTTCAAAAACCAGGATTATGAAATGCCTATTCATTTAAAACAATGCATTAGTGAAAAACTATTTAGATTATTGTATTTATTGTGAACCACAACAACACTATTTTTCAGGTGGTCTTTGTTGATAATGCAATGCACTTCTCATGGCCTTTCTAGGAGGAAAATATCACTGGTATTTTGATCAATGTTCTAGTATGATTTCACAGTAACAGAAATAATGTATTTTTTTGATTCCTAGAAATAAAAGCATTTAGTTTTAAAAGTCAACATATAAATTACCTTTAAAAAAGGAAAATTCCAAAGTTAGTCTTGGTTAATGACTAGCTATATTAAAAGTGAGTCACGTAAGAGCTAATAATACACTGGTAGTTTAAGTACTGATGTTGCTTAAAACGCTTGGCACTGAAAGTCCTTTCATTTACAAACATTAGCATCTAAATATTTTACAGAGCTGCCAAGAAAGTAGCCTTTTGCTTATCCATAAGGCTTTCCTTTTTTTTTTTTTTCCAGAAAAGTCATAGCAGGGTGTGTAGTTTTAGGTGTTTTCCTGCTATTATGCCCCAGCAGTGAATTGTGTTGAACTGATGCAGTGTAATCCCCACCTTGCTAATTGTGTGATAATGCAGTCCTTTGACATGATTCTTACCCTTTCAAAAGTTGTCACACTCAAAACAAGTACTTTTTAAAGATAAATAAAACTCTTAATTTTGATAAGGCAATAGAAAACACAAAGAATGAGAGAAAATGGTGAATCAGGCCTTTAAGACATTTAAACTAGAGTAATTTGTATTCCTGGCTTTGTTCCAAAATTAAGATCTTGATGTGTGTGCTTTCTGATTTTGATTTGAAACACACAAATTGTAGAAATTGGAAAGGGAAAGGGTGCATCACATAATTTCGATGCCTGCTTTCTGAGCAAAGCCACTCTGAGAGAGCCTGAGTGCTTTGAACAACCTAGCTTTAATGTTTCCACCCCTGAATCCTTAATCAAATAGATTGTCTCATCAGAAAGATTTTTTGGAACACTAGTTTAAACTTTAATTTTACTTTAACAAAGCAAACTCTCACATTTTTCCCAAATATGTTTCATGGTCTGCATGATACTTAAACCTTTGGTGAGAATTACATCACTTCTTGTTTTATGTTACTATATACAGATATTTTTTCTTATTCATTTCTCTTTTCCATGGTTTGTTCTTTCCTTTCCCTTCCTTCCTTCCTTCCTTCCTTCCTTCCTTCCTTCCTTCCTTCCTTCCTTCCTTCC
>NW_016824015.1:0-5822 GCF_001698545.2 Rhinopithecus bieti | reverse complement strand
TTCCTTCCTTCCTTCCTTCCTTCCTCCCTCCCTCCCTCTCTTTCTCTCTTTCTTTCTTTCTCTCTTTCTTTCCTTTCTTTCTTTCCTTCTTTCTCATTATCTCTTCTTCTGTGTTCTCTTAAATTTCTTTTTGTATATATCAATATTCTAAGAAATCGAACCATCAAATCTACGGAAGCAAACGATTACCTTTCTTTCATTTTTATATTCAACAACATCGATTAAAACCCATGGAATACATCTTACAACTTAAGTATCATTTTAAACCTAGCATTTTAAAAATAATTTTATCCGTGTTCTGAGGGCTAGAGGACATTTGAATAACACTCTTTAGTACTGTTATCTGTTATTCTATCTCTGAATTTTCCCTGAACTATAGGGAAAAGATTCTTTTCAAAATATGTTCTGGTTATGATTCAGAGAACAAAATGTGGACTATCCAAATAACATGTTTTTTAGTTTTTTATTAACTGGAAAGTGTATGTCTTTAACATTATTGTGACTTTAAGAAAACAATTACATTATTTGAATGCTCATGTAATTATTGAAATTAATCTAATATAATCTGTTTTTCATTTTTACAAAGACTCCAAGAATATTTTATTGCATATATACCATTAATTTTGAGTACCCTAATTACTTTAGCTTTTATTTATATATTACTGTAAATATTATGGATACAATGTTATAAAGTATTTTATGCATTTTAATTGATTTCATAGGATAGATCTTCATAAAAGGGATCACTGATTTAAAAGATATTCGACATTTTATGATTTTTGTAGTTTTTCCAAAATTTAGGTTAAATCATCATGTACCAAGCCAAACACTTGGGTTCTGTCATTGCTAAATAAAACACCAGGGAGGGGCTCATTAGCCACTTTATATAAAGTAAAAGTCACACCTCTGAGCTATGTTAGCCAAGGGAGGTGTTTCTCTTTGGAGGCTTCTGTTAGCTCATAAACCTACAGTTTGAGCAGGAAAGTTTTTCAGCCCTTTTTTTTTCTGGAAGGGTAGAGATAGCCCTGAACTATATGTGGTATTGATTTGGGGGTGCGGGCGCAGGGAAGTGCTGGGTAAAGAAAGGCAATGTATCTGGTGAAGGCTCCACACTGGGGTCTGTGCTCACGGACCTAAGTGAGGACAGGCACTTCTGTTTTGGTGCCCAAATGTTGCATTTTCCAAGACCACTCTGGCCTGCCATACTCCCCTTCCTGTGCTTATAAAACTCCTGAGACCCTAGAGGGCACACACACAGGTGGCTGGATGGCAAGAGGAACACACTGGCAGAAGAACACACCGGCAGATGACGGCAGGCCACCGACTGAGGAATGACATGTACGCCCAGGGAAATTCAGCCAAGGGCAGTCAGAGGACAGCCCAGCTGCTGAATGTCCTGACTCCAGGGGAAGACCACTTTCCCACTCCATCCCCATTCTTCTTTATATCCATCTGCTGAGAGCTGCTTCCACCACTCAATAAAAAACCTTGCACCCGTCCACCAAGCTCACGTGTGATCTGATTTTTCCAGTACACTAAGGTGAGAACCAGGGATACAGAAAGGCTTCTGTCCTTGCAGTAAGGCAGAGGGTCTAATTGGGTTGATTAACACAAGCTGCCTGTGGACCGCTAAGCTGAAAGGGCACAACGTAATACACGCCCACTGGGGCTTCAGGAGCTGTAAACACTCAAACCTAGGTGCTGTGCTCCCCACAACCTGCCCATCTGCAAACTCCCCCTAGGAGTTTGAACTGCCAGGCACAAAATAAGTGAGCCACACGCCCCATCACATGTCCTGTGGGGGGTATAGTATAATTTCAGTATGTATAATATAAGCCATATTAAGTAAAAAGAATAAAAATATTAGGTTATTTGTTTGGTTTGTAATCCTATAGACTTCGAATGGGGATTTAAATTTAATCTAAAAGAAAATGAAAGTTTTAAATCTGGTGAGATGTGTAGTCTGGGAATAATGATAACCTAAAGTCTTGTTGGGTTGAGTTTAATGCACTTTCTAAATTGGTTGTAGTTCAAATATTAATACATTTGCTATAGGCTTTGAATTAAAAATATTTTAGTCAGGAATTAAAATTAAAATTAAATTGAATTATTAAATTAAAATTAAATTAAATTATTAGAATAAAAATAAAATTACATTAAAATATTTTTTAATTCCTGACTATAAATATGTATTATACACATATCAGTACATACTAATTACTGCAAAGCAAAGCAGCAGATAATAGAATCAATCTGTGTTTCTTTTATTAGTTCTATGGTAAAGGAATTATTCAGTTAAGAACTTTGTGTTTTCACAACTATCAGGTAATTGAAGCACATGAAGACCTAAACAGATACCTCTAATGTTCATCACATTATACATAAGTATTGGATACATTCTAAAATTGAATGATATGACTCATGTAGTATAAAGAGAAATAAAATATAATCAATGTTTGAAATGTTATAAATATTTTAAATATCATTTAGTATATACACAATGATTAAAATTTAATCACTCTACATGTTGGATAATAATATGAGTATAGTATCTCCTTCCATTCCACTACCATTTTAACATTTTCACATATTTCAAGTTGTTATAACTTTCATTTGCGAACATGAAGTACATATGACTGTTTGCATACAAATATTCAGAGGAATGAATCAGTTATCAAGGAATCACATAAAGCAAATGAACAAAATGAGGTTAAAGACCACAGAAGTTGAGTATGTTTGGTGATCCCTTTGCTTGCTAAATTTAGTTACATAGCTTTTCAGTATTCAAAATGAGGTTTTGAGCAGTCAATGGTTTATAAAATATCACCAGAATGCATTCACCTAATCTTAACCTTTAATACTTCTTTTTTAAGTGTAATGCTTTTAGAAGTTTATTTACATATGTATTTTAAGAATCTGGAAAGACACTTGGGAGAATTGTAAATAGAAGAGAGACAAGAACACCCACACTTGATGGCATGGAGTTATTCATGCTTCTATTTCTCCCTATTAAAATAGGGCTCATCGGCCCTGGGTGGCGGCTCATACCTATAATCCCAGCACTTTGGGAAGCCAAGGTGGGCAGATCACTTGAGGTCAGGAGTTCGAGACCAGCCTGGCCAACATGGTGAAATCCTATCTCTACTAAAATACAAAATTAGCCAAGCTTGGTGGTGTGTGCCTGTAATCCCAGCTACTTGGGAGGCTGAGGCATAAGATCCTTTGAACCCAGGAGGCAGATGCTGCAGTGAGCCAATATTGTGCCACTGCACTCTAGCCTGGACAACAGAGTGAGACTGTCTCAAAAAAAACACATAAAAAATAAAATAAAACAATATAGGGCTCACTGAGGGCAGAAGCTAGATTTTATCCATGTTTTGCTTTTCACAGCGTATTACCTGGTACATTAAAGCTACTTATTACTGTTCACTGAGGCAAGACAAGGTAGGAAGGGAGGAAGGGGGGTGGGGAAAAGGATAAAGGACTGAATAAATGGTTAAGAGTCCTATGTAGTTAAGTCAATTTTATTTTCACAATTTTAAGACAAAAGCTGTTAAATAAAATTAGAATATCTACCAGGTGAGATAATTCTTAAAAGATAATTTATGGCCTTAACTTTCACACCCAGTTTTCCAAAGACTAACTTTGTCTTGGGTTTAAAGTTATTTTGAATTTCTCCAAGCTATCATACCACTATTGAGTAAAATGTGAGGAAGACAAAATTCCATTTAAATTGTGCTTATTATTTTAACAAATATAGTTTAATTCTAAGTGAATTAAAGTTCTGATGGCCTGCAAATTTCTCAGTCTGCTTCTGGTAGTTATAATCGGGTAAAATAACTTTTTTTTTTTTTTTTTTGTATACCATTTAGTGCCTGCCCTGGGATTGAATTAAAGATGAGTCATTGGTTTTCTTCAACCTTCTCCAAATGACCCTATGTATCCTTCAATGGAAATCTTCCCATGAGGTTTCAGTTTTCTCTGTCATTATGTTTATGAAAACTTCGATGTAAATAATTCAGGTGAAAATAATAAAGAGATCATTTTCTTTATTCCATAGCATAGTAATTATAAAATACAGATAATTAGTGAAAAGGATAATTCACGACACTTGGTCTTAATTTTGCATTAAGCACAGAAAAAAATGGTTTTAAAAGAGAAAAAAATACCCTCAAGTGATATCTCTAATCTCATTTAGTTATTCAATAGCTGCTGTTGTTAGTAAAAGAAAACTGAGAGAGTGTATTTGAGGGCCAAGATTGTCCCAAAATGTGTTACAAACCCCTACTCAAAATAGGTAAGATTGTTTATCCTATTAAGGAATTGCAAAAGTACAAATAATGTCAACTTTTCCCTAAGGGAAAATGTCAAAGGCATTGTTTCTATATTTAGGTTATTGACAATCCAGTTGTAATGATAGATCACACACATGCACATGGACCCAGAAACTTCTTACACTGATACAGTTTCTCAGGGGCATAAGCATTGTAATGTCAGAATTGGGATGCGGAAAGGGGAGGGAAAGCTGTAAATGAAGATTCTTTCATTCACACCAGCTTCTCAGAGTTCTTGAAATTAAGACTGGAAGAAAGGCAGATTAGAGTAATCAAGGAGACTTTTGATGTGGGAAGGAGGAAGAATACAGAGTCCTGGGTGGCTCTACTCCACAAGTCAGCATTTTACTATGTGCTGACTTCTATAGAATTCCTTTATCTTACTGTATTATAAAATATTATTTTAAGTTCTGGGATACATGTGCAGGATGTGCAGGTTTGTCACATACATAAACTTATGCCACAGTGCCCACCTATCAACCCATCACCTAGGTATTAATCCCTGTGTGTATTAGTTATTTTCCTGATGCTCTCTCTCCACCACCCCACAACCATTCCCACATACTCCCCAACCACCGACAGACCAGTGTGTGTTATCCCCTCCCTGTGACTGTGTGGCCTCATTGTTCAGCTCCCACTTATGAATGAGAACATGCAGTGTTTGGTTTTCTTACCCTGTGTTGGTTTGCTGAGGACGATGGCTCTTAGCTTGATCCATGTCTCTGCAAAGGACATGATCTCATTCCTTTTATGGCTGAATAGTATTCCATGGTGTATATGTGCCACATTTTCTTTATCCAGTCTATCACTGATGGGCATTTGGGTTGATTCCATGTCTTTACTATTGTAAATAGTTCTGCAATGAACATATGCATGCATGTATCTTTATTATAAAAGATTTGTATTTCTTTGGGTAAATACCCAGTAACTGGATTGTTGGGTCAAATGGTATTTCTGATTCTAGGTCTTCGAGAAATTGCCACACTGTCTTCTACAATTGTTGAACTAATTTACATTCCCAGCAACAATGTAAAAGAATTCATATCTCTCTTCGTCCTTGCCAGCATCTGTTGTTTCTTGACTTTTAATAATTGCCATTCTCATTGGCTTGAAATGATATCTCATTGTGGTTTTGATTTGCATTTCTCTAATGATCAGTGATGTTGAGCTTTATTTCATACATTTGTTGGCTGCATAAATTCTTCTTTTGAGAAGTTATCTGTTCATGGTTTTGCCCACTTTTAGTGGAGTTATCTGTTTTTTTCTTGTACATTTGTTTAAGTTTCTTATAGGCTCAATATTTTCTTTGTCACATTGATGGGTTGCAAAACTTTCTCCCGTTCTGTAAGTTGTCTGTTCATTCTGATAACAGTTTCTTTTGCTGTGCAGAAGCTCTTTAGTTTAATTAGATCTCACTTGTCAGTTTTTTTGTTGCAATTGCTTTTGACGTTTGCATAATGAAATCTTTGCCCAGGCCTATGTCTTGAA
>NW_016824014.1:5991-8521 GCF_001698545.2 Rhinopithecus bieti | reverse complement strand
CGAGATTTATTTATAGGTTCTTACTTATACTGTTTTATGTTAAAATCAGAAGCAAAATAACACTGTGTTCCCTTCTATTCTGGCCTCTAGAAGATTTTGAATAACATTTGAATAATCTTTTCCTTGAAAGTGTGATATTACACACCCAGAAGCCATCTAAGATTAGCATTTACTTTGTAGGAAGAATTTAAGCTATTGTTTCAAATCTTTAATAATGATAGGACCGTTTAGACTTGCTTTATCATATTTAGTCAGATTGGGTAGGTTATATTTTTGTAAGTTATTAACCACTCAATGTAGAACATCAAGCTTATTGGATTAAAGTTGTTCATGCTATTGTCTTTTAAGTCTCTGCTGTTTCTATAGATATGCATGTCTTTCATTATTTTAAAATAAATTTTAAATGCTTTTAAATATTTAAATTATACTGATACAATTTACATGGGATAAAGATCACTTATTTAAAATGTACAATTCAATGATTTTTAGTGGATTTTCACAGTGTGCAGCCATCACATAATCTAATTTTGGAACATTTTCACCACTCTAAACATAAACTTTTATCCATTAGCAATAATTTCCCTTTCTCTCTCTAACTCCTTGTTCAGCCCCCAGCAACCATTAATTTGTGTTCTATGCCTGTAGATTTGCTTATTGTGGACATTTCAAATAAATAGTATCATCCAGTATATGGCCTTTTGTGTCTGGCTTCTTTCACTTAGCATAATGTTTTCAAGGTTCATCTCTGTTATAGCATGAATCAGTACTTTATTCCTTTTTATGTCTACATAATAGTCCGACATACGGATATACCACATGTTGTTTATCCATTCATTGGTTAATGAACATTTGGGTTGTTTCTACTTTTTGCTTATTATGCATAATAATGCTGTGGACATTTATGAACAAGTTTTTGTCTGAAAGCCTGTTTTAAGTTCTCTCAGTTACATACCTAAGAGTAGAATTTTTTAGGTCAGATGGTAACTATTTTTAGCTTTTTGAGGAACTGCCAAATTCTTTTCCAAAGTGGCTGCACCATTTTACATTCTCACCAGCAATGAATAAGGGTTTTAATTTCACCACTTCCTTACCAACAATTGTTACTGTTTTCCTTTTTGATTGTAGCCATCCTGGTGGGTGTGGAGTGTTATATAACTGCGTTTTTTATTTGCATTTCCCTAATGCCTAATGACATTGAACATCTCTTCAAGTGCTTGCCGCCCATTTGTATATGTTCTTTGGAGAAATGCCTATTTGAAATATTTGCCCATTTTTAATTGAGTTATATATCATTTTACTGTGAAGTTGTAAGTTTTCTTTACATATTCTAGTATATATCCCTAGGTATATACCCAAGAGAATTGAAAATAGGTGTTCAAATGAAAACTTATAAGGTATATGTTTTTGCAAATTTTTTTCTCCCCTGTCTTTTTATTTTCTTGATGGTGGCCTTTGAAGTACCTTTAATGTTGATGAAATACCTTTAACGTTGATGAGAGCAAACTGTAATCAGTCACTTACTGCTTGTAATTTTGGTGTCATATCAAGGTCATATAGGGCCTATACTTGTTGCCTGTGCAGAGCTTCAAGGTCAACCAGAAAAGACAGCTTAGGGCCTTTTTAGGTCTTTCCTGAGCATGTACACATCTCTGGGTATGCACATAGCCCTGCACATGTTTGTGGTCTTCTGAATTCCGAGGAATATGTGAGAACCTTTCAAATTTCTTATGGATATCTCATTCTTCAGTTTTTCTGTTTTAGGTTTTGGTTAGTCTACCGTTTACCCCAAGTCTTTTCAACCTCTCAGGCAGCCTCAAATTCAAACGACCTCTAAATGCTTTCATCAAACTTCCCTTGGGAAAAGACTTTTAGTGTTGGGCAAGCTCTGAATCAGGTTCTATTAAGTTAGGCAGCAACTGGAGTATTCCGGGGAACTAACTGTTATGTAAATTAACAACACTTTTCTGGGAATGAGGCTTCAAGGGACCTCCAATTAATTTTGTTCTTTCCCTCTGGTGGTTGCCAGGTTACTGGTTTTCTTTTCTTGTTTTTTTTTTTTTTTTTTTTTTTTTTTTTTTTTTTTTAGTTTTTTATTATATATTTGGTCTGTGATTCCCTTATTCAGGCAACAATGGCTTCTGTGTATTTTCTGACAGCCATCAGACAGAAATAAAAATAGGAATTCTCATAGTTTGGGTGGAATGAAACACTGTGGGAAGGCTTTATAAACTCTCCAGTAACAAATGACCTGAGTGATAGTAACAATCCTTTATATTTGTACCACACTTTTCAGGTTTCCAGAAACTGCAATGAACATTATCTAACTTAATTTTCCCAACAACCTTATGACAGGTAAGGTCTATTAGCTCCAGATTACTTATGAGGCAACAAGGCATAAAGTTGGTTAAGGATCACAATTGTTCAAAATGCTCTACTTTGTGTTAGAGCTGAGGATCAAACCTGGTTCTCTAGCATTCTAGTCTAGCACTTTTAACCTAATTTCTTCATTGCCACAGTATAAAATGAGAGG
>NW_016824014.1:0-1510 GCF_001698545.2 Rhinopithecus bieti | reverse complement strand
AAAAAAAAAAAAAAAAAAAAAAAAAAAAAAAAAAAACGGCTACGCTAAGGGCTAAGGCCTACGATCACTATGAGATTCACTTAAAGATAAAACATCAAAGCAGAAGTTCTCATTTCTTTTGGCTATCTACCAGTGCAAATACACATTTCCTCCTGCTGTCTTGTGAATGTGGTTTTGATTTTCAGTTGACAAGTTCACCTGAACATTAAATGTAGCAAAATACTTTGTTTCAACCTTTTTGCAAGAGGCAAGATTCAGGACAATGGTGTTAGTGATCTCCTGTTGTCTTTTAGGAGTTTTTATGTACTTCACAAGCAGGAAAATGATATAGTGCTTTTGGCAGTTAAACAATCAAGACATTAGAATATTAGAGGGGACTATTGATTCGCTTGTTTAATGCTTGCATATTAATTATATCAAAAAGGGAGACAACTTCCTGTTTTGTATTATAAGAAAAAGAAGAGACCTTCTTGTGTTATATTGAAGCATTGCATAAGGCATTTAAAATGCTTTGTAAAGATTAAAGCACTAGGAAAATGCAAAATATTATTAGATGGTACTTACATGAATTGAATACAACTTCCTCTACTGTTTGCTTCCCTTGTGGTATTTTTTTGGTTGTTTTTAAACTTTATTTAAATGGCATCAAACAGAATGCACTGTCTTATGTCGGACTAATTTAATTATGTTTGCAAGGTTCATACGTATATCTGAACCTGGCTATTGTTCATTTTATTTCTGTATAGTATCTTATAAAATATAAAACCTACTTTTCTTATTTTCCATTTTAAAATTTTATTTTATTTCTACCTTTATTTTAGATAGAGAGGATACATGTGCAGATTTCTTACATGGGAATATTATGTGATGCTGAGGTTTGGAGTACAGACTCCATCACCGTCTACTCATAGTTTTAATATTATATGAATATAACTTTTCATGTACTAAAGACATATGCAATATGTCAGGATACTTCCTCTAAAACACAGTTGTAGGGAACCCAGTTTGAAATTGTGTTTAAAATATTGGAGTTGTTGCTTCTTGGTGATCGTTTAATAAACAATATTTTTCTTTGAAATTTCTGGACTTTCTAAAAAATTCTAAGATGACTGTTATGTATATGAAATGTAAAATTATAAATTTAAGGCATAAAATGAAAGTAGATGCAAATAAAGATAGTCTAACCACTAATTTTATAGTTGGAAATGAAAATCATTACATAAACCAAGCTTGCTTTATATCTGATTTCCACTGGGTGTCAGCAATGTATGACTTTTAACACATAATCTCTAAAAGTTGTATGCTAGTTCTAAAGTTTATTTTTTGTTTGTAGTTAATATTTGTTTGGAGATTCTTATTATTGAATCAATCTTTAGCTGTCTACTACTAGTCATTTTATTCTCTGGCTGATAATGTATCATAATCACCATAAAATTATAAAATGCATAATAAATGATACTTTTGTAATTTGATAACGTACAAAATTGAAGACCCAAAGAAAATGAAATGA
>NW_016824013.1:51813-61665 GCF_001698545.2 Rhinopithecus bieti | reverse complement strand
TGGCGGGCGCCCCTCCCCAGCCTCGCTGCTGCCCGGCGGTTAGATCGCAGACTGCCGCACTAGCAATGAGGGACACTCCGTGGGCATGGGACCCTCCCGGCCAGGTGTGGGATACAATCTCCTGGTGTGCCCGTTTGCCCAAAGCGCAGTATTGGGGTGGGAGTTACCCGATTTTCCGGGTGTTGTGTGTCTCAGTTCCCCTGGCTAGGAAAAGGGATTCCCTTCCCCTTGCGCTTCCCAGGTGAGGCGATGCTTCGCCCTGCTTCAGCTCTCGCTGGTCAGGCTGCAGCAGCTGACCAGCACCGATTGTCCCGCACTCCCTAGTGAGATGGCCCCAGTACCTCAGTTGAAAATGCAGAAATCACCAGTCTTCTATGTCGCTGGCGCTGGGAGTTGGAGACTGGAGCTGCTCCTATGGTAAAATGTATTTAAAAGAGGTTTAATTGACTCACAGTTCTGCATAGCTGGGGAGGCCACAGGAAACTTACAATCACAGCAGAAGGGGAAGTAGGCACATCTTACATGGTGGCAAGAGAGGAGAAAGAGAAGGGGAAGGGCCCCTTATAAAACCATCAGATCTCGTGAGAACTCACTCACTATCATGAGAACACCATGGGGAAACTGTCCCCATGATCCAATAACATCTCTCCCTTGACATGTGGGGATCACAGGTCTCTCCCTCCACACATGGGGATTATAATTTAAGATGAGATTAGGATTGGGACACAGAGCCAAACCATATCAAAATATCAATCACATTTTAACTGGGGAACAATCACATTTTAACTAGGGATCAACCAGATGCAGCCAGGAAACACCTCTTCCACAGACAGAAAACAAAATACTGAGTAAGCCATCACACTTTGAACAGATTTTGGGGGGAAAAGCACTCAAAGTCAATAGAGAGGCAATGCAGACACTGAGTTTGAAGAGGAAGGAAGCTAGGAAGCCAGATGGAGTCACCAGTCACCAGGACCAGCTCTTGGTCCAGAATTGGACCTAAGGAAGGAGAGAGTGAAGGAAATAGAGGTCACACAATCCTGCCAGGGACCTCTGAGATCCTAGGTACAAGAGATCCCATGATACACACAGACATTTGAATTGGCAGAGGGAACTGCCAGGAGAGTAGGGAGAGGCAGAGCTTGAACATGCATGGAGCCCAAAAGATTTCATGCATGAGGCAGCTGCAGGAAAATATGAGAATAGGCACCCATCTCCCAAGGCTCTCCATCTTTCTGAGTTGCTTTAGCCCCTGCTGACAGCCAGACCAGGAGAGAGCAGGGCTGCCTTTCCCAAAGGCCTGAAGTGCATCTGATTTGCACACCCGGTTGTCTGCCTGTCCCTTCCCCAGCTCCTGCCTGGTTGCTCCCTCAAGGGTGTACACATAGCACAGCCTCCACTGCCCCACCTGAGTGTTTGTCTGGCAGCCTGAAAGCAGTTTGCCCCTCCAGTACAGCCAATGCTTGACCCTGAGGTACCAGAGGATATAGCTATGAGACCCGTCCCAACTTCCCAGGGTTTGAGTGCACAGTTAAGGGGTATTGAGCTGATATCTGTGGCCTGAGCTCAAGTTGGGGTGGCACCCCGACTCTCAGAACACTGAGAAGAGTGAGGCACAGGTTCATGTGCTGGCACGGGAGCTGGGTGTGCCTCCTTCTACAAGACTGGTCTGGAAAAGCATAGCCTGTTGGCTGGCCACAGACTCCATCCAAGGGAAACCTGTGACCTGGAACACATATCAGGCCAAAGATTTGGGTTCAGAAGGCTTGGGACAAAACCAGCTGGTCAGGCCTTACCTAAAAGTACACATCACAGAAGACCTGGTCAGGGGAGCATGAGTTTTATGGTCCTCAAAGCCAACTGCTGAGCAAAAAACTCCAGGATGTGCATACTTCACCAGCTGCATACCCATGGCACCATCCACCCTATCCAGGGGACCTTCACCCTTGACCCACAGCATCCACAGACACCTGCAGACATACCCCGTATCCCACTCAGACTCTTCCAAGCACAGGGAATCACAAGGTCCCTGGGCATTTGGAGGACTAATCTTTGGCTCAGGCTGCCCCTAAAGCAAGCTTGTCCTGGGTCCATGGGCTGCATGCAGACCAGGAAGACTTTGAATGTGGCCCAACACACATTTGTAAATTTTCTTAAAACATTATGAAGGTTTTGGCAACTCTTTTAGCTCATCAGCTATCATTAGTGTGTGTTTAATGTGTGGCCCAAGACAATTCTTCTTCTCCCTATGTGGTCTTGAGAAGCCATAAGATTGGACATCCCTGGCCTTAAAGATGGGGCTGTGCAGCTGTCCAGGGACTTCTTTGGAGTTAAGAAAGAGGGAGTGTAGCACCAGTGATTGAAGGGGATTCTCTGAAGGCTAGGGAACAAACTTTGTGAGAAAGGCATTTCTTGCCTCCCTGCCAACTATTTCCCCTCCTCAGAGGCCTGCTCCAAACACACTGATATGCAGCTGAGTAAGAGCCTATCTACCAGCTCTTACTCCAAAGCACCATCTATGGGATTGAAGCCAGAATTACACTACCAAACAAAATTAATTCCCTCAACATAGTTAGCCTGTGAAAACCAGTGTAGGAAACTAGCCACAACTAAGAAATCCATAGAGGCCAGGTACAGTGGCTCATGCCTATAATCCCAGCACTTTGGAAGGCCAAGGCAGGGTGAAATCACCTGCAGGTCAGGGAGTTCCACAGACCAGCGTGCCGGGCAATATGGTTGCAAACTTCATCTGCTTCTAAAAAAAAAAAAAAAAAAAAAAAAAAAAAAAAAAAAATTAGGGGTGCCTGGTGTATGGTCTGCAATCTGAATCCTAGTGACTGGGGCAAGCTGCAGCCCAGAGAATCACTTGGAAGCTGTGGGAGGCGGGATGTTGCAGTGAGCCGAGGATTGTATCACTGCACTCCACCCCCAGGTGACAACAACAAAACTGAATGGAAAGGAGGAGGAAGGAAGGAAGGAAGAAGGAAGGAGAAAATTCATAAAGATCCTTGGGGCCTTCTGAAAAGCAACCCAGCGAAACTAAAACTAATGAACTGCTTCCAACCATACACAAACAGTCAACACACTCCAAGGCGAAGAATAGGAATATAGAAACCAGAGAGTCATATCCAAATGATAGCCAATTTCAAAAAGACTAAATAATGGACACTAGCCCTCTCAGGACAAGAAAGCGCATCTTGTGAAAGAAGTCCAGCAATTCAAAAAGTCATAGTGGGTTTTCTACACTCTCATAGCGATCACACTACCTCCTCAGCAATTGATCCTAACTCAGATTGAAATGCCTGAAATGGATCATCTGGTGTGTGTTTTTTATAATCCCGGAATCTGGCATCGGTAAGCGAAGTACAATGAGATCCAGCAAACGGTTGAAACCCTACCAGGAAGCCCCAGTACAATAATTCAAGAGTTGGAAAGATGACGGAATCGACATAGCTATTTTAAAGAAAGCAAGAAAACTGGGCTTCTGGAATTGAACAAACTCACTATTAGGAATTTCAAAACCCAATGAAAGCCTCAACCAACAGACTAAACCAAGCACGAGCGAAAAAATTATTACGAGCGCGTCGATGTCTGCGGTCCTTTGAATCAACCCAGTCAGATGAAAATAAAGAAAACGGAATTTTAAAAAGTGAACACAAACCTCTGAGAAATATGGGGATCACATACAGAGACCAAATCTATGACTCACTGCGCATTGTGGAGGAAAGAATTAACAGTACTTTTGGAAAACAGCATTTTAGAATATAATTCACAAAACTTTCCCCCCAATCTCATAGAGAAGCCTGACATGCCCAAATTCAAGAAATTCAGAGCATTAAGATACTACATCAAGATGGTTCCTCATTCCAAAGACACATAGTGAAAAGCATCCAAAAGTCAACGTGCAAAGTCTCTATGGCAGCTAGAGAAAGCGGTCAAATCACATTACAAAGCGAACCCATCCAAGCGGCTAACAGCAGACACTTGTTCAGCCCCAAAACCTTACAAGCCAGAAGGTGTTGGCCCTATTTTAGCATCCTTAAATAAATTCACACCTCAGATTTTATATCCTGGTCAAACTGAATCTTCATAAGTCAAGGAGGAAAAAAATCTTTCCAGACAAAGCCACAATTCCTAAGGAATTTAAAACCATTAGACCAGCCCTACAAGAGCATCCTTAAGGGAGTTCTAAACATGGACATGAAAACACCACAAACAATACCTGCCCAAAGCACAGAAACACGCACTATAGTATCATAGTCACAGACCTTTATAAACATCCCGAATACACATTGGAGACTTACGAAGCAACCAGATAATAACATCCTGCGCAAGGCAGGGAAAAATCTGACATATATAATATTAGCCTTAGATTAAAATGATGCTAAAGTACCCCATTAGGAAGGCCCCCACAGATGGCAAGTTGATTAAAGAAAATCAAGAACGAGCCACACCAATGCTGCTGCCTTCGAGAAGACCCACCTCGCATATAATTTACACCCACAGCCTCAAAGTAAAGCCATAAACTAAGACCTACCATTCACATGGAAAAAACAAAAAATCAGGGGTCATTATCTTGTATTGAGATTAATACACTTTAAACCAACAACAGTTTAAAAAAAGACAAAGAAGAAAAGTGATAAAGAATGATACACAATTGATGAAAAGAACTCAATTCAACAAGAAGGCATAAATTTTTTAAATATAATAGGCACCCAACCTTGGAGCATCAGATTTCTAAAACAGAGTACTTCTAGATCTATGGAAAAGACTGTAGGTTAGCCACGCAATTATAGTTAAAAATTTCAACATCTCATTGCAGCATTAGACACTGGACACAGGAAAAGTAACAAAAGGACATTCTAGAATTAAATTTCACATTTCACCTTTGAACTAATTGACACTTACAGAATCCCTCCACCCAACAGGCCACAGAATCGTACTCTTCTCTGTGATCGGCACAGGGAAACACACTCTGAGATCGACACATTGCTCAGGCCATAAAGCGTAAGTCTCAGGGTATATGTTTTAAAAACTGGAAAAGTGATACCAAGATAATCTCAGAACCCTAGCTGGAATAAAAATAGAAATCCATGCCAAGAATTTCTCTCAATGTTACACAGGATATATGAAAATTAAAACAACTTGCTCCTGAAATGACTTTTGGGTAAAACAATAAAATAAAGACAGGATATTAAAACCTCTGGAAAATAAATAAAAACAGAGACAAGAACATGCCACAATCTCTGGGATATAGCAAGACCAGTATTAAGAAAAAAGTTGATAGCCACTAAATGTAGACATCAAGAAGTTATATATATATATTCTAAATCAACAACTGTAAAATCGACACCTACCAGAACTAGCAAAACAAAAACCAAGATAACTTCAAAGCTAGCAGAAGTAAAGAAAGGTGAACTAAAACCAGACGCAGCAAACTGAATTAAATTGAGGACAGCAAAAATCCTACAAGTAATCAACAAAATCCAAAAGTTTGTTCCTTGGGAAAGATAAACTGAGATGCGACTGGCTAGCTAGCTACGCATTAACAAAGAAAAAAATAGAGAAAGATCCAAATAAGCACATCAAAAATGGCAAAGATGGCATTACAATGAATCTCAACCAGAAATACAAAGTGATCGATCAACAGGGACTATATGGAACACCTCTATGCACCCGAGAAGGCACTTAGAAAATCGTAGAGGAAATGGATAAATTCCCAAGAAATACAAAAACCTCCCAAGATTGATATCAAGATGAAATAAAATCCTTAACAGACAATAACAAGTTCTGAAATGGAATCAGTAATTTAGAAACCTAGTAACCAAAGAAAAAGCCCTGAACCTGAAGGATTCAGAGCTAAATTCTACAGACATACACAAGAAGATCTGTATACCAATCCTGCTGAAACTATCCAAAGTATCGAGTTATGAGAAAACTCCTCCATAACTCATTCTATAGAATACAGCATCATACCTGAATGTTATAAAAGCTGAAAGAGAATGCAATGAAAAAAAAAACTGCAGGTCCAATATCCCTGATGAACCATAGACACAAAAAATTCTCAAACAAAGAACATTAACAAACCAAATCTGCAACACATCAAAAATTCATTTCTATCTATCTATCTATCTATCTATCTATCTATTTATTTATTTTTGAGACCGAGTTTCACTCTGTTGCCCAGGCTGGAGTGCAGTGGCGCAATCTCAGCTCACCGCAAGCTCCACCTCCCAGGTTCAGGCCATTCTCCTGCCTCAGCCTCCCCAGTAGCTGGGACTACAGACGCCCACCACCATACCCGGCTAATTTATTGTATTTTTAGTAGAGATGGGGTTTCACCATGTTAGTCAGGATGGTCTCTATCTCCTGACCTTGTGATCTGACCGCCTTGGCCTCCCAAAATGCTGGGATTACAGGTGAGAGCCACCATGCCTGACCCAAGATTCACTTTTTTACAATCTAACAGGCTTTATTCCTGGGACGCAAAGTTGGTTCGACATATACAAAGTAATAAATGTGATTCACCACATAAGCAGAATTTTTAAAAACCATATGATCGTCTCAACAGATGCAGGAAAAGCTTTCAGTAGACTTGCAATATTCCTTCATGATCAAAACCTTCAAGAAATTAGGCATCAAAGGAACATACCTGAAAATAATGAGAGCCACCTATGACAAACACACAGCCAACATCATACTCGATGGGGGCTAACCTTGGAACCATTTTCCTTCAGAACTGGAACAGGAAAAAGATGCCCACTCTCTCCATTCCTATTCAACATAGTACTAGAAGTCCTAGCCAGGGCAATCAGGCAAGAGAAAGGAATTCAAGGCATCCAAATAAGAACTGAGGAAGTCAAACTATCTCTCTTCTCAGATGATATGATTGTACACCTAGACAACCCTAAAGACTGTCAAAAGGCTCCTAGATCTGATAACAATTTCAGTAAAGTTTCTAGTTACAAAATCAATGTGCAAATATCAGCAGCGTTTCTATACACCAATAATGTCTAAAGTGAAAGCCGAATCAAGAACACAATCCCATTTATAAACAGCCACAGAAAAAAAAAAAATACCGGGAAATGCATCTGACCAAATAAACGAAAGATTTCTACAAGAAGAAATATAAACACTGCCAAAAGAAATCAGAAATTAAACCATCAAATGAAAAAAATCCACGCTCATGGATTAGAAGAATGAGTATCATCAAAATGCTTATACTGCCCGATGCAATCTACAAATTCAATCCACACTACTCCTATCAAGCTACCAACATCGCTTTTTCACAGTGTTAGGAAAAATGACACTCAAACTCATGGAACCAAAAAAGAGCCACATTAGCCAAACCAATCCTGAGGAAAAAAAAGCTGGAGGCATCAGTCTACCTGACTTCAAATTATATTACAAGGATACAGTAACCAAAACACAAGGTTTTGGTATAAAAACAAATACATAGATCAACAGAAAGAATAGAGAACCCAGAAATTAATCCACATATTTACAGCCATGTGATTTTTGATAAAAGAGTCAAGAACATCCATCAGGGAAAGAACATTCTCATCAACAAATGAGGCTGGGAACACTGAATATCTGCAGGCAGAAGAATGAAACTAGATCCTTATAGTTCTCCATATACAGAAATCTACTCTAAATGGATTAAAGACAAACATAAGAACCAAAATTGTAAAACTACTAGAAGAGAACATAGCAGAAATACTTCAGTACCTTGGTCTAGGCAAAGCTGTGATGACTAAAACATCAAAACACAGGCAAAATAGACCAATGAGACTATATCAAAATTAAAGATTCTTCATAGCAAAGGAAACAACCAACAGAGTGAAGAGACAACCTGCAGAATGGAAGAAAATGTTTGCAATCTATTCATCTGACAAGGGTCTAATATTCAGACTATATAAGGAGCTCAAACAACCCAACAGCAAAAACAAAATTAATCATCTGATTAAAAAGTGGGCAAAGGATCTGAATAGACATTTCTCAAAAGAAGATGTACAAATGGCCAAGAAATATATGAAAAAATATTCAACATCTGTAATCATCAGGAAAGGAAATAAATCTGCAATGAGATATCATCTCACTACAGTTAGAATGGCTACTATCAAAAAGACAGAAAGTAAAAAATGCTGGTGAGGTTGCAGAAAAAGGAAACTTATGCACTCATGGAGGGAAGGTAAATTAGTATAGCCATTAAGGAAAATAGTATGGAGCTTTCTTAAAAACTAAAAATAGAATTATCAAACAATCCAGCAATCCCACTACTGAGTATTTATCAAAAAGAAAGAAAATAAATGTATCAAAGAAATACCAGCACTGCCATTTTTATTGTATCACTATTTATAATTACTAAGATATGGAATCCATCTAAATGTTTATCAACAGATGAATGCATAAAGAAAATGTGGTATCTGTACACAATCGAAGATTATTCAGCCATAAAATAGAATAAAATTATATCATTCTCAGCCACATAGATGACCTTGGAGGACATTATGTTAAGTAGAATAAGTCAGGCACAGAAAAACAAATGCTGTATGTTCTCACTCATGTGGGAGCTAATTTTAAAAAATGAGTTCATGGTAGTAGAGAATAGAATTGTGGATATTAGAAGCTGGGAAATGAAGGGGAGTGGGGCATGGGGTGAAGTTGGTTAATGGATAAAAAATTATCACTAGATAGAATGAAATCTAGTGTTCTGTGGCATTGTAGGGTGAATATGATTATCTATAATTTATTGTATTTTTTTGAAAGCTAGAAGAGAGGATTATGAATGTTCACACAAAAAAAGAATGGTAAATGGTTGAAATGCTGGATATAATAATTAGCCTGATTTGATGATTATACATTGTTTACATGTATCAAAATATTACTGTGTATCCTATAAATATGTACAAATATACATGACCACAGAATATAAAAAAAAGTCAGGCAAGGGGTAACATGCCTGTAGTCACAGCAACTTGGGAGGCTGAAGCAGGAGGATCCCTTGAGCTCAGGAGTTTAAGGCCAGCCTGAGTAACATAGTGAGATCCAATTTCGAATATATATAAATAGATAAATAATAAAAATAGAAGAAAAACTGTATCCTATAAAGAAGTAGACTGTGGGCCAACCCTACTGACTTGTCTCTAATGAAGAGATGTGGTGAAAGTGATACCATATGCCTTCCAACATTAAGTTAGAAAAGGCCCTCCATCTCACACTGCTTGTCCTTGGAACTTAGCCCCCATGTTGTGAGGAAGCTCAGGCCACAAAGACAGCCTAGGAGTTCCAGTGAAGGCATTTGAGCTGCCTGTCCCAACTAAAGTTTCAGTCAATGGCCATCATGAACAACCAGACAGTTAGGGAACAAGCCTTCTGAGGATTCCAGTCCTCCAACCTCTGATTCATCCCAAGTGAAGCTCAAGGGAATGGAGACAAGCTGCCCTGGCCAAGGTTTTCCCCAGCCACAGATGGCTGAACTAAATAAATGTTTTCAGCGACTCAACTTTAGGTAATTTTTCTAGGAAAAAATAAACAGAAAATTTGATTTAAACAAAGAGATATCAAGAAAAAATAACTTACACAGTATAAATTAATGTCCTTTGGATTTCTCGGGGGCGGAGCAAGATGGCCGAATAGGAACAGCTCCAGTCTCCAACTCCCAAAGCGAGCGACACAGAAGACCGGTGATTTCTGCATTTTCAACTGAGGTACTGGGGTCATCTCACTAGGGAGTGCCGGACAATCGGTGCTGGTCAGCTGCTGCAGCCCGACCAGCGAGAGCTGAAGCAGGGCGAGGCATCGCCTCACCTGGGAAGCGCAAGGGGGAAGGGAATCCCTTTTCCTAGCCAG